>NC_090828.1:68372789-68617789 GCF_028021215.1 Eschrichtius robustus
CTATTGTTAAGTTGCCAAGTACTAAGCATTCTCAAAAAATATATTCATCAGTCATTAATTCATTCATTTAAAAATTTTATTGAGCAACTATTATATGATGACACCTGTTTAAGGCAAGGAAAATACAATCTTTGTCTCCATGGAGAGTATAATTTGGTGGAAGGGCACAGTCTCTTTCTATATAAATTCTTACTTATATTCATATATATTTATATATAGACATATAATCAAAGATGATTTCATATAGGGATAAGTGCAATGGAAGAAATAAAGTAATTGAGTGTGAAAGGGAAAGGCTGATCATCCAGAAGACGACATTTAAGCTGGATCTGAATAAGGAAAAGAAGCTGGTTATTTGACAAGCTGGAGGAAAAGATTACGGCAGAGAGATCAGTAAGCACTCAGGCTCAGAGCCAGGACTGAGTTTAAGTTGCTTAACGGACAGAAAGCCAGAATGGCAGGTATTTGGGGATGTATATGGAGTGTGCATATGGCCTTTTGAAGTTTATAATCAATACTCTCTCTATACAGGATGGGGGGATATCAGTGGAGACAATCTTTCCAATGAAAAGGAAATAAACTGTGTTTAGAACAGTTCTGACACATTAAAATACTTCATAAATATTCGCTGAGATAGACTCTTGAAGTCCAGTTTTCAATTGTTTCAACAAACATCTGTAGGCATTGATTGTAAGAATATCAGTTTCTACATGTTTATATTTAGTTTAATATTCACAGCAACACTAAAAGGAAGTGGCTATTATCACCACTTTAAAACATGTGGAAACTGCAGATTGGGGAGTTTTTAAAAACATGCTGAGGGTCATAGAGATAGAAAAAGTAGACCTGAAACTGAAACTCAGGTCTGACTCTTTACCAACCCCATTCTTTGAAACTAGCCTACTGTGAGTTAAGCTCTGAGTTAGAAGGTGAACAAAGGTGCCTAATACAGAGTTGCTATCCTCAGTGAACTACCCTGTTGACACTTCAAGGTGAATATTAGGGTCCCTGTTTAACAGATGAAAAAACTAAAGTTCAGACAGAAGAAGTGGCTTGACTTGTCATAACTGGGATTTGAACCCAATATTGTTTGCTTCTGCCACCTCTTTCCCCATGTAAGTCTCTGATGCAGCCTAAGTAAGGAACCACTAGGATAGGGGAAAGGTCACTCTCATTGCATCAGACAACATATTTTGCGGCAAAATGATTGTGTCAATTAACGTCCTTTGGTTGGAGGCATCAGAAATGTGGCACATATACACAATGGAGTAGTACTCAACCATAAAAGGGAATGCAACTGGGTCATTTGTAGAGATGTGGATGGACCTAGAGTCTGTCATACAGAGTGAAGTAAGTCAGAAAGAGAAAAACAAATATCGTATATTAACGCATATATGTGGAATCTAGAAAAATGGTACAGATGAACCTACTTCCAGGGCAGGAATAGAGACACAGACGTAGAGAATGGACATGTGAACACAGAGGCAGAAGGGGAGGTTGGGACGAATTGGGAGATTGGATTGACGTAAATACACTACCATGTGTAAAATAGATAGCTAGTGGGAACCTGCCATAAAGCACAGGGAGCTCAGCTCGGTGCTCTGTGATGACCTAGATGCATGGGATGGGGGAATGGGGTGGGAGGGAGGTCCAAGAGGGAGGGGATATATGTATACATGTAGCTGATTCACTTCATTGTACAGCAGAAACTAACACAACATTGTAAAGCAATTATACTCCAATAAAAAAAAAAAAGAAAAAGAAATAGACTCTCATTGGGTTTCAGTTAAAAGAGCAGGAAGGGAGGTTATTGGAACTCTACTGAGACAGCTCACAACATTGAAAGAGTTGCTGAACCACAAAGTTCCAGGAAGATGGAAAATGGGGTAGAGACCTCAGCTGTGGACCTTCTCTCTGGGTGCCCCCTTCTGGTGACAGCGCTGATTTTCTCCTGCTTCTGTAGGTTTCTGTTTAAGTTGAGCTTCCCCAGAAAGAGACTCACATTAGGCCAGTGAGGTTAGATTCTTATCCTGTAATCCAAAGGCGCAGATACTGCTACCTGATAAAAGAGGTATATTTTTCATACTGAGGAAAAAATAAAAGGCTACTGCACAGATCATATCTAATCTCACATTTTACAGATAAAGAAACTGACATTGAAGGAGTGTAAGTGATTTTTTTTTTTTGCCCAAGGTCACCTAATTCTTGATCCAAAGAAGCTGCAATTAAGAAAAATGTTGTTTGCTCTAAGAATGTCAGGTCTCTCCTTTCTACCTTAATCACACCTCTTATGGGTCTTTACCCTTCCTCATTAAAACCTGTACATTATAAATGATCAATCAGAGTTTAGGGTAACTAAAATGTTGCTGGATATATTTGTAGTATAAACCTCATTTTAAGGTATGCATACAAGGTCCTTTTCCCTATAAAATACTCCTTAGGAACTGCTGAAT
Source organism: Eschrichtius robustus (assembly GCF_028021215.1). Taxonomy (NCBI): domain Eukaryota; kingdom Metazoa; phylum Chordata; class Mammalia; order Artiodactyla; family Eschrichtiidae; genus Eschrichtius; species Eschrichtius robustus. The sequence continues at coordinate 68,375,243 of NC_090828.1, forward strand.
AGAGGAGATGCATTTTCTGATCAAAGGGATGTGTCTCCCCAGATTCTTAAGCTTGGACATCAATACACAACTCATCTTTTCCTATTGAGCACTTTAGGATACCATTTCAGAAACATTTTATAAAACCTATGCCTGGCCTTCTATATACATGCCAGCTTAAGAAATTATGCTGGCATTCTCAATATTTACCCAAAATTTCACTGACAAAGATACTGATCTTTCTGTATTTAATAAGCTTCTGAGTAATGAACATAGATATTCTCAAGCAAATTTTTGAACCTCCATCAGATGGCATATATCTGTCAGTATAAAAGAGACTCGATCCAATTTACATGTCAGTTTATTAACATTAAGACTGGGTCCAAAATGCTATTTTTTCCAGCAAATACTAAAACATGCTGTGACTATAGTAACCTTCCCAGGTAAACCCCAAATTGTCCTTTGCCCCATCTAAGCAGATCAGATTTGTGCTAAACTCACCACAGTTGGAAGTCCCTGTGTTTGAGCTTATTTTACCATTTCCACTAACTAATAGAAAAATTCAAAACTTCAGTTCAAAGTGCTTGGAAGAGTCTGCAGAGAGTTCAGAACCGTACAAGACCTGAACCTGAACCCGTTTCTTTAACATCCATGGTGGATGTTGATAGCCCTCTGGGAATTAATCTCACAATCAGACTGCAAGAAAGATCGAGGATAAGAGTAACGAAGACATGAAGAAGATATTTCCTTCGGGTTTAAAAAGAAAAATATATTCAGAACATCAATCTCAGTAGCCTAGGCTGACAGATGATGTTTTAAGAAATAACCATCAACAGCAGGGAAATCGTTTCTTTAATTGTACAATCACTTTTGGAGCTATTTGGAGTTGTCTGCATAAACTCCTTTCAAATACAAACACACATACACACCCACACACATTTATTGAGAGCAAATACCCATTGCTGAAGTTAATGGAGTGAAATACAGCTGAAGTGGGACTAGGAGAGCAGCAGGGGAGGAATTGTGGAAGCCAAGTTAACTGCTCTGATACAAACTGACTTTTTGTCTTTTCCAGCCAGACCATATATTATAGTACATAATGTAGGATGGGGATGCTTGCTGTAGTGAATGCACTGCATAGGATAAAGGATCAGCAAAATACTATGGGTGGGTGTTTTTTTCCTTCTTTCAGTTCAGGAGCTTTTGCCTTCTCCTCCGCGGTGTACTAATACCTGCAAAATTATGGGCCATTATGATTACTTTGAGCTTGCCAAGAAACAGTCCTCACCTAGAATCCTGCTTGGGGCTGAGAGATTCCAGTATGAGAATCATGTCAAAAAATGGGAGGATGTCACAAAACAGCCACCACCATGATGAAGGAGCTAAAGGGATTGATTTATGAGAATGGATTAAAACAACTTAATAGAGTGGCCAAATCATGACCCAACTCCATAGGACTGTCATACACTTTGAAGTTAGAAGGGACTTTTTAAAGCAGAAAATTTCAAGGACACAATAGGTCATAGAAGGGAGAAAAGAAAAGATCTTCACCTAGCTGGTATGTTGTGTATAGGGCTGAGACCAGGGCCAGGTAGCAAGTCAAGGTTTAAGCTTGCTCTCTTCAAAGTGATACAGCGGAAGTGTCTCCTCAGAAGTGAAGACACAATTCTAGAATGATGTTAATTTTTAATGGACAAGTGTCCTCTAGAGAGCCGTGTGAGCGAGGGCTAAATGAGATGACTTAATAGGTCTTTCTCAACTCTAGTGTTTATGATTCTGTCATTTTTTGAGTCATTATTTTTGTTTTTTTCAAACTCATTATAGAGACAAAAGGTCTTTAATTTTAGTGCCAGCATGTGCCTTCAAAATCCAAAGCATCTCCCTCTGACAGTATATTTGCAGGCTCATCAAAATGATTATTTCATCCACTTAGGAAGTATGGTAATGGTATTTTTTGCATCTTAATAAAGCAGTTCCTGTTATTTAAAAAGAGACCAAAACCTGAAACATAACTTCCTTTTTTACTAAAAATGTGAAACCTGTCATTTAATGATGTTAGTTCCATGCAGGTTTTTTGTCACAAGGAAAAAGTATCATGGTACATGCAAACCTGCAATACTTTCCCATTCTCTTGCCCTATTTTTGTGATTACTGTTATTATAAGGAATAAAGATTTACTACCTACTGATCAGCAATAGTAAAATCAATATTTTTTTCTAATTAAAGACTATATCAGCATAATTCCAGTATGACAGGAAAAGTGCAGAACAGGACAGGAGCAACACATACAGGACTGGCTTCTGAATCACTGGTCTTGGACAGTCTTTCACCACTGATTTACTGCATTGTTTTAAGCATGCAACTTTATCTTACTGTGCCTTTGTTTCTTCTGAAGAGCAAAGAAGAAAAGAAGCAGCAGCAGCAATAACAGTCACTGCCAGTCCCAGAGACAGGACTTACCTCTGCCTCCTTCTGGGATTTCCTGAGGATAAACAAGATCTTTTCATTAAGTGCTTTGAGTTGCTTAAGCTAATTAAAAAAACCCTTCCCTACCTTAAAATTTTCCTGGTTTTCATGATACTTCCTTGAATGTAGTAGACACTCAATAAATGCTAAATTAAACCGAATTACCAAAAATTTCCCCAGCAATCATATCAGTTTAGAATATACATGTTTGATAGTCTAACCTGACTGACACAGAACAAGAATTATGATTATTTTTCCTAAAGTAAGCATTACATTTGAATGCCAAAACTCTGTGCTATTTAGCAAACAGAAATATAATAAATGCTCATTAATTCTTTTAGGTGAAAGGCTTTGTGAAAATGAGTAGAGAACAATTACCAAGAGCTCTGGGCTCCGTGCTTGGTCAATGCCAGGGCAGAAAGGGGCGAATGGAGGGCAATGGAACTTCTGATTCCAGAAGGTATCTGATGCAATTCAGGTCACCCTATGCTGAAAGGGAGGGTTAGACTTCAGCAGAAGAATAAATGCAGCCACTTACTGTCTTCTCCAGAAAGAGGAACAGAGAGGCTGGAATGGGAATTGAATCTCACTTGAAGGAAGACCTTTTGCATATGCGTAATTCATATGAACTTCCAAAGCAGGGCCCATTGAAAATCTGACTAACTAAACTGGAAATCCCTAATCAAGGTCAAGGCTGATAACCATCTCAGAAACTAGTTGGCTCCTTCTTTAAGAGTGATTTGTAAGCCTTGATACACATGCCAGGTGATACACATACATGATACATGATACACATGCCAGGTAACAGAGACAGATATCCAGATAATCCCAGTAAAAAATTCTTGCCTCTAGTGTGCAGATGATTAAGATATATTTAATTGGGGGTGGGGGGAAGGATGGATTTTACATGTGTGGGTTGTTTTAGTTTTCTACTTTACGTTGGGTTTTAAATATAACCTCAGGATCTGGGGGAAAAAAATCCAAAGTACCTTTTAAAATATTATTGTCCTTCTTTGTAACTTCTTTATGCCTAATACTAAAAAATTAAGAATTGCTCTAATTTTGAATTTAACTTCTAAGAAAACAGTATCTTATGTACTTTTTTTACATTTACTTAAAACCTAACACCTTTTTTCTTGCTCTGAAATTAATCTTGTGACTTTCCTAAGTAGATGGTTTAGTTTTATGATTTTGCTCTTGAACCTGTTTTCAACGTTGTTCTCTTCACTCTAGCATTTTGTGATGTCATGGATTATTGTTGATCTATACGAGTTTGAGTGACCCTTTCAGTAAGGGTTCAACTAAAGGCAAATGAATCATCAGAGATCTGGCTTGCAGTGGGACACAATAATTTTATTTCACTTTTGTTAAAAATGGAAAAGAAAATCAATCATTTCCAGCAAAGATAACTTAACAGCCAATCTTTACAAAAGAATAGAACGTTGCTTAAATACCCTCTTTTTTGTTCCCTCTAACGGACACTACCCTCAGGAACTAGAACATCGGAAGTTGAAGATGCAAATATGTCATTTGCTGATAGAAGTAATTTAGGCTTTTTTTTTTTCACGACTTGTAATGTTGGACAATGTGAGCAAAAGGAAATAATTTACATCCTGAAAAACTCGACAAACAAATCCTGTAAATAATATATGCTGAAGAGCAGTGTGTAGCTCTAGCAGGATATTGCTTAGAGAGATTTTGTTTAAAACATTTATTGGAGGCATATATTACAGTATATCATTTACTGGCTGGAAGCCATGCAATATGTGTCTTTACCAAAAAAAAAAAATTACCTTGTAATATGAGCCCCTCCAAGGCATAATTATATAATAAAGTTCTTATTGGGAAAACTGGACGTAGGCCAAGCCTTGTCCAAATATAGTGACTGTCAGAGCCAAATTTATTATCCTTAGCTATTAACAGGAGAAGGCAGGTTTTGTTTACCAAGCCTAATTCTCTCCTAATTACAGCCACTATAAAATAATTACTATCCATGGGATAACAACACAAGACAGAGTGACTAACAGAAGAAACTGCAGGGGTTAGAAAACAGAGTGCAATTCTGTGTCACTTTGAACAGCTTGTGTACTGCCATGAACAAATTAACGGACTTCATTAAGGAATTATGTTTTAAGAGAGGCTTTGCGGTGAAGCAGTATAGCAATTAATGCATCTTATTTGGTCCTAGATCTGAGTTGTAGTGCAGTTTGAGACAGCAACTAAATTTTTTTTTTAATTTTTGATGTATCAGGTTTAATAGGATACAACCACTTTACTGGGCAAGATGGTTAATGAGTGTAGAGAAAGACTCTATTTTGGACAAATGGTATCTAACCCCTGCTAGCTTGTTCTGTCTTTATGAGCAGATTTCTTACTGTGGCAATTTTAATAATCTACTGAAGACAAACGCCAACTTTTATCTAATTCCATTTCACAACCTACCCTTATGTCCTAAACTCTGTTGGATTATACTTTTGATGAAAGGTATAGTTTTCAGAAAGGCAAGAATATTCTGTGTATCTATTTGAGCCACAAAACTGGGAAGTTGGAATATTATTTCAATATTTCATATTTGCTTTCCACACAAATCAAAACGGAATATTATCCAGTTGAAACATGATGCTTCATTAAATTCTCAATGTTTCCCATTCCCACATTCCCTAACCTCTTCCATCTCATCACAGAGCCCCAGAGGTGTAAAGAAACCTTGCTGTAGATCTTTGTACCCTTAAAACGCATGCACCAGAATCAACCACTCTTCGTACTACTTTTGCACAATGGCAAGGGTGAAAAGTCAAGTTGTGCCTCTTGCTGGTTCTGTGTCTCTTCTCTCTCTCCACGTGCCAGCCCCCCAACGCAACCCCTCTATGTAAAGGGTCACTTCTTACTGCAGTAGGAAAAATGTTCCTGTTTTGGTGACTTGGTGAAAACGTACAAACTCAGCACACTTGGGGAGTCTGTTTTAGACGCTCCTTTTCACGGGCCTCCAGATGGCCACATAAAAGCGAAAGGGTTATTACAGCAACTCCCCACCGGGCCATCAGAGATAAAGGTGGACCAGAGTTTCCTTTAAAACCATTTTTTTTTGAGGAATATATGATCTGATCACACACACACAAAAAAAATCCTCGATATAAAAGTAGGAGAAGAAGTTCTAAATCCAGAAATTCATTTTTGTATTCTATTTATCTTCACAATGTTGCTTTATGCAAATTAAGTTACTCAATTTAAAGTTAAAGGATCAAAATGTAATTTCAGTTCTTTCCAACAATGCTGTGGCATGCTTTAGCTTTTTTTTAATTTAAAAAAGCTTCTATTTTTCTCTCCTTTTTGTTCTCCAGACACTGAATGTTTCTATAGAGAATGCAAGTTAAGAAAGGAATAGGCAATAAAGAGATTCAGAAAAAACATTTCATGTGGAAAAAGAAAATGTCCTATCTCAAATATATATATATATTACCACCTCTTGGTACAATCAATTAAAGCAGTGTCATTGAATGACTCCCTTCCTTCTCCACTGTCAGAAGCCACAGTAGCTCTGAGCTTGAAAACAAGACTGGCTGGTTTTACACAGCGGGATCATGGCTTCCTCTTTCTTACTTTCTCCCTTTCTGTATTTCCCAAAATATTCCAAGAGGCATGCTTCATTTTATTCTTAAAAGGTTTTGTTTTGAGGAAACTTCAAACCACCCACACCCCCTTCTACTACACATATACAACTTTTGCCCCCAGGAAGCAAAGCAGACACATGTTATTACCCAAAAACCAGGCAAGTTTTTCTCCATCCAGCCCCATTAGATAATTAACTTGAATCCATTCCTCCCAGATTCTAGAGTTAGCTTGTTGGTTTGCCCTAGTTTGAATTGTGGCTTTTCATCTTTTCTCTTCCTTCCTTGGGAATTTTAGTGCGAAGTTGGAAGAGACAATATTGAGAATTACTAGCCAGTTCCCATTTTGAACTGGAAGTTTCCTTCATCATTTTCATTACTATTATTATTAAATATTTCAAAGAGACAATATTGAGAATTACTAGCCAGTTCCCATTTTGAACTGGAAGTTTCCTTCATCATTTTCATTACTATTATTATTAAATATTTCAAACACATACAAGTATAGAAAATAATAAACACTCATATATTCACTAAGATTTAACAAATATTAATGCATTAGAAAAAGTTTATTTGCATCAAGTATTTTTTTTCATAATAAAATGTTACAGAGAGAGTTGAAAACCCCCTTTGTATCCTCTCCTGATGTCATGAAGCCCTTTCACTATCATTTTCCCTTCCTTCCCAATGGTAAAAAGGCCACTATTTTAAATTGGTTTGTAACTTTCACATCCATGTTTTTATATGTTTACTACATAGGTATGTATTCAAAAATAATATATTATTCTATGATTTTTAATTTACATAAATGTAAATTTTACTCTGCTACTTGTTTTTTCACTCATCATTACGTTTTCAACATTTATCCATGTTGATCTATGTAGAATTGATTCACTTATTTTAATTGCTGTATAAGCCTTCACTGTGAATATGAATACAACACAGTTCACAGATGCATTGTCCAACAGAGAACAAGGCCACCTATGTCGTGTAATTTAGTGAATGAAGGAGAAGGGTCCTTTCCTTTCTGGTTTGTGATGCTTTAATTTTGATACTAAAAATCTTTGTTGTTGTTTAAAACCACATTTTAAAATGTTATAGACAGTGAAAACACAATAAGCCTCTGTAGTAATTCATACCCCACTATGGAAGAATTTATCCTTTGGCAGTTGTGATACGTGTAAATGTGGCGAGACCATGATGATGCTGGCCACAGTTGGGAAGAGAAGTCGGGATAGAAGAAGGTAGCTTCTGTCATATTCCCCAAAGTAAAGGCTAGAGCTACCAGAATATACGTCTTCTTCATGATAAATGAAGAAGCTTGTCCAGAAACTTTTAAAGCTTATAGTACAGATTCAATTAATATTATAAAGACAAGGCCTTGACAAGGTGGATGGTAAAGGACGTGGCAATGAGTCGTGTCGATGATTCACAGATACTTAAAGACCCCGAATTATGCATTAATGTGATACAATCCTAATGGTTCTGCCATCTCAGTGCATTAACTGCTGTGTTATATTAAAACTAGTGTGATATGTGGTATCAATCCAAGCATTTATAGGCTCTTTTGTGCCTCTATTCCAGTTTCTTTATCCAGTTTAAAGACTTTAAAACTCCATTTTAAAAGTAAACACAATTATAAGTTTAAAACGTTACAATGCTATCAGATGTCTAGAAAAGGCAAAGGTTGTTGACTCAAGGTCACTAATATCCATTTACCAGACATCAAGTGTGGCATGTTGCATACTTAGGCATCATTTAATGGGAAGTAAGGGCCGGCAGCATTAATGCCATTATCTGACCTTTCTTTTCAGGGATTATAATCTTTCCATGCACCTGTTCACTATGGTCAGCCCTATACACAGGTAAAGTAAACATCCAACTTTGGAGCATAGTTCAAGGAACATGGGGCAAAGACAGCCTTACAGAAATTTCTTTCCTACCAACCTGCCACAGGATCTGAAATTCCCATCATTTAGAACTAATTTGTCTTGAGGCAATTTATCTAGAAGATAATATGAGATAAATATGATTAAGTAAAATAACACATTAAGCTTTTATCGTTCATTAAGACCTGAGAAGGGATATGTTCATATGAGTTGTTAACCAGTAACCTAACAATATCTTGGGGAAAAATAGGGAATATTTCACTGCCATGTTATTATGGGTACAGAGAAGAAAAGTCTGTATTGCAAGAAGCTGTCTGGTGGGATTTTGAAGTAAAGAATAAGGGACCAGAGGAAGCACCAAACAATGAATGCTTTGGAGGTTGAGGAGAGTGGATACTAAGAGTTGAGAAAAGTAAGAAAAGAGCATTGAAGAACAAATGTGTGTGTGGTGTGCATGTGTGTGTGTGTGTGTGTGTGTGCTGGAGATGTGTACTTGAAAAATACCTACTTTAGGATTTTGTCCTTGGCTAAGATTTTCTGTGCACAACCAAATCTTGTTCCTCCTTATACACATATTATTTCATCTTTAATTTAAAACTAAAATAAATTCCTTAACACTCCAAGACATACTCTGTAAGCTAATAGCTCATAGCCTTGTACAAAAATGTTTTTTTTTCCCTTGAGTTTTTATGTCATTTTTTATACATTTTATTTTATGTTATGCTTTGTGGCAACTGAAGGAAATATTCATACAAGTTTAAAATGCTGATACTATAGAATCTTTTTGCTTGGTGGAATTTTGTTTGCACAGATTATGCTTCAGGCGAACAGCAAGCACTTTTATATTTGAGTAGGAATTAACTAAAAGTATTTGTTTCATAAACAAAATGCACTCACCTATTCGTTTGCTTAAAGTCACACTTGGAGCTTGGCTTGAACCAGCCACTTTTATATAAAAAGTGACAGTTAACATCTCAATAATTCTGATAAGTGAGGCCACTTTCTACATGTCTTTGAGATACTGAGATAAACCTGAGGGATTAAGACCAGTTTCCCCTAAGGTATACGTCATTTCAACAGCTGATGTTGGCTGAATGCTTACCAAATTCCAGCCACCGGGAGGCAGTATTGTGCAGCAGTTAAAATCTTGAGTTTTGGCATCGGCATCGGCTAGTCAAGGGTTCAAGTCTGACTCTACATAACTGGATGAGTTAACCTTGTTAAGCTTCATTTTCCTTATGTTGCAAAATGGGTTAAGACCCCTTTCTATTTTATGCTGTTCTGAAGATTAAATGAGATAATGTGAGTCAAGTGCTTAGCTTATGCCTGGTGCTCATTAAAACCCAATAAATCTAATCTCTAGGCATTCGAACCTGATGACCCTTTTCTCCCTTCCTCATACTCTTGCTAACCTCACACATTCCTCTCTTAGAAATGAGTGTCATGGATCCAGATGCAGGAAAAAAGTTAATTTTTATGGGGAGAATCTTTGGTATTAAGCCAAGGTACCCAACAGCAGTGCTTCTCCCAGCATCTCCCACTGATATTCTTATCCCAGGACTGCTCAGTCACTTCGGCACTTCCCTTTTCGGAATTTCCTCCATTATATTACACAGCAATGTCCTCTTCAATGACAACTGCACTAGCCACTGAACACCATGGGTATTTATCCTATTGGTAAGAACACGATGCTGTTTAGATATAAGTTCCAGAGTCTAGTGTATCACTTAAAAAACGAACCTTAATACTGCCAGGATAGTCCCTAGTCTTTACATTTATATCCTCAAATTTATCATCTCCTACTGAGCTTAATTGTTCGAAGTAACAAATACGTATTTCACTAAAGAATATTTGGTATACATGTATCAATTTGTCTACAGAACTACACAGAAAAGTCTATCCTTGACATTGCATTAACATTCAGTGACCACACAGTAGTTTATACTTCTTGAGACAGAGAACACTTTCAAAGAAAGCCACAGTCCCCAGCATATTTATAACCTTTATTGTGGAATCAACAATTGACCCTGTATCCAGCGTATTCACTGATTTCAGTTTCACTGCTTACATCTAGCCTTTAACAAGCTATTTTGATGACTTCATTCACAAATTATTTTCCTATTCTCATCTATCATTGACTCTAAAAATAAAGTAGCCTATAGGTCCTTTGGCATCTAGACCAGTTTCACTATGTCTTTATCTCTTAAGAAGAGAAATTAATGGTAGTTCAAAATTCACATTTATGGGTAAAGTCCTCTCTCATCCTTTAGAGTTTTGACACTTTTTCAGTTTGTTAATATATGATGAGCCTATAGATTCAAAAAAATATCATTGATCATCAGGTTCTTCCCAAGATCAATCCTGTGGTAAATTCATCATGAAATGTAAGTAAATGTATTACGTGTTCTCTAATCATTTCACTTGCAGATGAAGGGTTCTTGTGTTTGTCCTTAACTTTTCTGGGCAGTAATTCAGAAGCAGAACTCTGGCCTGTTAAGAGGCACAGCTGCACCCTGCAGGTAGGATGAAAAGGTCCTGGATGAGATCTTGAATGCGTGTCCTTACATGCTTCACACCACAACCTAATGTGCAGTTGCAGACCACCCCACCTGAGATAATAAATGAGAAATTCTCAGGGCTGTTGAGCACTTTGCAAATTTTCACAGTAGATCAGCACAAACTTAGTTAGCCACAGGTGTTCACATAATTGTGATTCATTGGAAAAATTCTCAGTGCTCAATAGCCCTCGTACTCTTTTCCCTCCTAGGTGCTGGTTGAGTGTGAGTATATTGTGGGGAAATGTGCCATGATGTTGGGCTCCACTGGTGCTTGGCTAAAGGGTGTTGGACTTGAAAAAGAACTGCTAAATGTGTCCAATTCTCTTGGTCCATTTGCTTAAGTTTCCGAAACTGGAGAATGACATGAATCCAATAGTTCAATAGATACAAACAAAGTCCAGCATCTAAAAAAAAAAATCTCTTCTGATATTGGATAATATTAAAACATTTTTGAGATTATTTGAAAATCATTAAATCCCAAACAATGTAAAGATCTCATACCTCATTCTTCTTGCATTGTAGCTGCCATTTTCTGGGGAATTGTGCTCAGTGCCACCTAATTGCCAGCTCTGCTCATTTCTTAAGGTTGGCCACCATTTGGACTAGGACTCAAAGGTAATCATTCTGAACTAGTGAGTAAGCTCACTCTGCAGTCAGCCCTTAATATCAGCCTTAGATTTTCTATTTACAGAGTGAAACAAAACTACATGGTATAAAATTTGCATAACTTTTAATGTAATGAAGTCAGTAATTTGGATTAAAAAAAAAAAAACCTGACCATATAGTTAACTAATATTGATTAGGCTCCTACATTGTGCTTGATTCTGTGGTAACCACCCCAAACTTGAGGGTAAAGGAAAAGGAAAAAAACACTTGCCTGTGATCTGTCTGTGATCTAAATACATATGGCTACTTTATGATTTTTTTTATAAACACAGAATTAAAAGAATTTCAAATTTGCATGCCTCTCTTCAATGGAAATTGATTCAAACTACATTCCCAATAGTCAACTCAGGTGTGTCTGCTGCTGATTCCTATGTCCCTGCCTAAATGCAAAAGTGTCTGTTCTCACAATCTATCCAGAATTTTCCCTTAAGGGAAGTGATCAAACAGATCATATTTTAATATTACCTTTAGACTTCTGCTAATTTCTCTCAAGAATTTAACATATAAGTCTATGCTGATTTGAATGGATCTATAGACTCTTTCCAACTCCTTCTTAAGAGCAAAAATGTACTTCCATAGATTATTTCAAGTAATCAGCTAAAGATATACACCTAAGCATAGATGGAAAAGTCCTTAGTGGTCCTTATGGTACCTCAAATCAAGAACCTACTTGGTACCATTACAATGGAGGGTCTGAGTCTCTTCCTTGATCCCAAAATACCTTCTGAAAAGTGGATGTTTCTCCTTTGTTTTTTATTTTTGTTTGTTTTTTGGTTTTCTTTTTGGCCTCACCGAGTGGCATGCAGGGTCTTAGTTCCCTAACCAGGAATGGAACCCGTGCCCCCTGCAGTAGAAGAGTGGAGTCTTAACCACTGGACTGCCAGGGAAGTCCCTCCTTTGTTTTCAAATAGAGAGATAAAACGTTAATACTGAGAGAAATCCCAAATCCTTCATTAGTGACCTCAAGTTTCCAAATGAGACCCTAGGCAAATGGACACACTATTACTAGCTGATGCTTTAGCCCCAGGTCCTTATATTGTTCCTTATTCTTTTTACCTACAGTAGACCATGGTGTCACTAAGACTCCATCTGCCTGAACTGGAAACAAACTTGTATGACCTTCATGTCTCCTTTTCCCTGAACCCTGGCTGATCCTACTAAGTCCTACTAGGTCTGTGTAGATTAGAAAAGCCATTCAAAAGAGATTTAAAAAAAATCACTTCTGAGATACAGCAATAATATCATGAAATTCCAAAAGAAAAAAACAATTCAAAGAGGAAGATATCCCAGAATAGAACACTAACTGAGAAAGCAAAATGTTTAAATTCTGTTTCTAGAGGATTCTATCATTTGTTCTTAATCCTTATCAGAAGTCGGTTTTTAGAGAACAGCACATGGGAAGGGCAGTGAATCCCCCTAACAGAAGTATATGCCCAAGTATGCTACCTTTTCTTCCCCTGTAGGTGTGAGAGTATCCAACAGATGAAAAGTCACTCTCTAACTTGGTGATGGAACAGAGAGAGGAAGTTGGTCCAGAGCTAGTGAATGACTCTTAGGGTCTTAGATGAAAATATTAATTCTTATTGATAGATGTATACTGAGAATCTTTAGTATACAAATTGTGGATACATTAGGTTGCAAATAGTGGTACAAGCATTTCATTGTCCATAAATGTCTATTAGAATATGTTCTCTAAAATCTACATTTATCATCCTGAAATTATACAGGCTGTCTAAATAACAAGCAATATCTTAAGCCAAATCAAACAGAAAATTCATGAAGTCAGGACCTTTTAGTGTCAAGATCATCATTTTTTATTGTAAGAAATTAACTTTTAGCAGATATCTAAACCCATAAACATATTTGTGAACCACAGATCACTGTTGAGAACTACAACATTAATTATATAAAAGACCTCTTCAATCATTTAAGTTTATTGTTGCTATACTGAAATACAAATTTTCAGATTTCTGTTCAGTAGTATAAGTAGACTTCTATTCATTTGTTCAGTTTTGTTTCCAAACTTCAGGCATTAGTTGATATGTTATCTTTAGTAGTAGATGTTTCTCAGGCCTGAAAACAAAATATCTATAGCAATTTTTTTTAGCTCTGTAAGACTTCTTTTATTTCTTTCTTTCTCTTTCTGTCTCTCTCTGTCTCTCTCTTCCCTATCTCTCAACACTATCATGAGTGCTAACTGATGTGGTGATTCTGCAATTCTAATGCTACTTTATAATCCACAAACTATTTGGCATTTCACATTCTTAAAATCTGTCTCCAAAAACATTGTAGCCTAGTTCTGACATTTTCTCTGCTTCTGACTTTACATAACTATATATTTTTGTTTACAATTCTTAGAATAGGATGCAATGAGTTTTGCATTGGTCACTAAAATAATACTTAAGACATCTTTACAAGAAATAAAAGAAAAAAATGACTGGATTCTCTTTCATCTGGACCAAGATGCAGGCCTTGGGCGTTGCTAAGACCAGTGGAGAACGTTAGAAATATCATGCTTTTTAAACCTCTGGTGAGGGCAAGAGGTGGGGGGACACCTGAAGAGTTTGCATCCTTGTTTCTTGCGCTACTTTTCCTTCAGAGTATATTAAAAACAAAATAACCTTTCTTGGGTCTGGGGTGCTTTCAGTATATCCTTCCTGCAGGCAGTGGAATGGACCAGATGGTCTCTTGAGTTCTCCTCTAAACCTCTGACTCCTTAATTCATGGTCAGAATATCAGAGAGACAACTTTATTCCCATTGTGAGCAGGGGATTCTTGAAGAGTGGCCTCCTTTTTTTATCCAGGTATTGTTTAAGCTGCATTAACTTGTTTGTATCAGGCTGAGCTGAATTTCTGTGGTACTGAAGGGAAAAAAAGTGCTCTTTGAACAGATTCAAATGTTTTCCAGATCTACTGGTGGTAATTGACATAATTCATTTTAATGAGTTAGAAGTATTTGAAGAGCTTTCAGTGAAAACATGTGGAGCCACTCTATAAATTCCTAGACTTTTAGAACTCTCTCTGTCTCCAGTGTTTCTATATTTGCTGTATCCAGTAAACTGATAAACAAAAATGATTTACTGTAAAATAGTTATAAGTAAAGAAATGTCCTCTGAGGATACAATAATTGTTTTCATTTTCCTTTCCCCAGTGCCAGTGGTATAATAAAATGCTAATAGATGCAAATTATGCATGATCTTTAATGCATACTAAAGAGAGACCATTTAAAAATGAGGTACCTTTTGTTGGTGAGTAAGCAGTGGAATATTGTTTCCTTTTTAAGATCTTGTACAAACCAGGAAGGTTCCTTTCTGGATTGTCTGCATGTGAAAGCCCACCTCCAGACCCAGACGGGTATAGTTAGCGATTCCAGAGGAGGGGTGGAGACAGGATGGGAGAGGAGAAGAGGCAAACAGAAACATCTTTGACTCCAAATGATTCCATAAGGAGATCTTGGAAAGAAAAACAAACATCCCTCCAACAGGACAGCCACTGTGACTTAAAGAAGAGAAAATTGAAATACTTGAAAAATCAATGAGGTAATAATTAAACTGTGGGCCACACCATACAGCAGCCTTCATGCATTTGGTAATGGAGACAGGGAACTGAAGTCATCAGTAGTTAAAAGGGAGCAAAGAACAGCCGTCATCTTGAAGCTAATTTCATGATGAGACACTAAAAAGCACATACCTGCTACAGTATAGCTGGATATTTACAGGAGGTTAAAGATACAAATTAAAGTCCAGGAGCCTATACACTCCTGATTACCCAGCATTCTTAAATCAGTCCTCCTCAGTCTCACACCTGGGGTCTCAGCTGCAGCGTAGCTGTCATTTACGCTACCCATGGCCCACGATTGATGACAGTCATTCACTGATGAAGCTGTATACATCATTTCTGTCGGAGCTGCACTGGCCAGATGGACCCTGACCATCCATCGCCTGTCAGGGACGCATCTGTTCACACTGCTGCTAGGGATACTAACAAGTCATTGGCTTTCCAAAAGGACAGTGTCAGCTGAACAGGGTACAACATAAAAACTGGTGTTGGGTTTTTCTTTTTTTTTTTTTTAATCAAGAAACAAGACTTTTTTCCTCTTAAAAGGGAATACACTGCGTTAACTTTTTTAAAAAAAAGTCATAGTAGAGATATCCAAAAGATCAAAGACTTCATATTCATAGTCATATCAAAGACTTCATATCAACTTCATATTGATGAAGCAAGTTGGTTTTCCTTCTTAAGTTTGTTATTGGTGGTGATGTTTTAATAAAATATCATCCATTCTGGATTATGATATTAAAATGTTTGTGAAGGTCTGGGGAGTTTCATTATCAGTATTTGTTTCTATAATAAAAAATCAAGATGTTTGTATATTGTTTTTTCTGAATCCAGGTTAATGTTGTTACTTATTTTACTTCTTTGTATTGAATAAAATTATCTCCCTGGCTGAAATAAAAAGTAATCCAAAGAAAGTTTTGCGATAAACTTATCCATAAATTGAATCAATAGCAAAATAGGTCAAGTTTGGTAAAGATCATGTTTTCACTTTAATTAGTTGCCATTTGAAAATGTTTTTGCAAAGGAATTGTTTTATCATCAGGATGAAGTAGTACCTAGGATTTAATTAGTCCTTGTATGTCAGGAGCCATCTGAACATTTTCCCTATATTATTTCATTTGCTTATCACATGTCTATGAGGTAGAATTCTTGTTATTCCCATTTTCCAGATCCAGAAACTGAGGAATAAAGAGTTAAAGGATCCACATCTAGTGTTAGTGGCAGAGGTAGGATTTGTGTCCACAGTAGGTCTGACACCAAAGTCCCCATGTTAATTTCTTTTTGTTTTGAGCTTCTAAAATTGATCTTCAAATATGGATCTAAATGGCCATTACAGCCCAGTATCCTGATACTTTTTCTAGATTCTTACTTCTGTTATAAAAAGGAAATTACGTTGCCTTGGCAAAAATTTAACAAGAGAGATTTTAAATTAAGCAAAAATGAGAACACGAGTCAAAATCAGACAATTAACTGGCTTTTTTTTTTAATTAAAGGCAGAACTTTTAAAAATATGCTTTGTTATATAGAGACACATTTCAAAAAATTTTATAATCAACACTCACACAAGTGTTCTTAAGTGGATAAAAGTATATAATCTACTGAAAATGATGTTGAAGAAAACAGAGCACATGGCATGACAAGTCTTCAACAGGTAAGCAAAGCAGCGGCAACCATTAGAATAACCACGAATGTGGATGAGTTTTCGTAGAGCTCCTTAAAATACAATTTATTTATAAGTACGTCTCAAATACAGCCTCTAGCTCTTTCCTGCTTCAGTTTCCTGATTTCGAAAATGAAAAAACAACGCACATTTTTTTTCCATCAATGAAATTTGTATTTTACAGATTTAGGTGAAAACTTACTGTAAAAGAAAAGAATCTAACTTTACTAGATGGAAAACTGATAAAGAGATGGAGGCCATTTTCAAGGTCACAGAGGAGGCATTTCTGTATTGGCAATGTGAGACACATTGTTGAAAAATATGAGTGACTATAAACCTCATTTTGGCTGTCGGCTTTGGCAGCAGCAAGAGATCTGCAGGGAAATTTCTCCATAACTTTCCATTTTGGCTTCATAAATTGGCAAATCCCATGATTTTTCTTGCTATGAGGGCCTTAACCTGCAATTCATTTACTTTGCACTTTTTCTTACAATTTTTCTTCTTGTAGAAATATGGTAAAACTGAAACAAAACTAAATTTCTTGATGCCTTCTACGATTTTAAGTCATAAGCAAATACACTATTACAAAGGAAGTGTCCACATATACGTATAGTGAGTCAGTATATACTGATTGACATGCTTGGTTCCTCCTGCATTCAAATACGAATGCTCCGTGATTGAAAGGAACTTTTGATCCCTAAGAAGGGAAAGGAATATATACATAGAACTACAAACAAGCTAAAATATCAACAAATTGTAAAAGCAACGTATAAATTTGAGATGAGATGGAGGCCCAGCTGGAATTGTCAAAAAAGCTTTACAGATGAGGTAGTATTTGGAACGAGTCTTGATGAATTTATTTAGGAACTTTAACTTATGTTAGACAAAAGGTGGTATCTCAGGCAGAGGGAAGAGTTCCTGGAGGTAGAAAAATCAAAGGTCAGAAGTCAAAGGTCAAAAGAGGCAACAGCGAGTAGACTAATGTTTGTATCAGTTGCATATTACTTATAATAACTGCTTTTTTAGTGTTTCCTAAATGTGTGATTGAATGAATGAATGAGTAACAATTTGTTAAAATCGTCAAAGTTCTTGAGTATGAGTTAGAATTTACAATACCATCATTCAAAAAAAAAATGCTCTATCATGGTAGGTAGAATACTACTTCTTTCAAAAATGTCTGCGCCCTACATACTAATCCCTAGAACATATGAATATGTACACGGTGAAAAGAATTTTACAGATGTGATTAAAGGTAGGGATCTTGAGATGGGGAGAGGATCTTGAATTATCCAGGTGAACCCAACCTAATCCATGAGTCCTTAAAAGTAAGGACATTTCCACACTGTGATCAGAGGGAGATGACTACACAAAGCATGAGAGAGATGACCGTACTGGCTCTGAAGATGAAAGAAAGGATGCCAGAAGTAGGAAAAAGCAAGAAAAAATGGATTCTCCCCCAGAACCTCCAGAAAGGAATGCAGCCCTGCCAGCACTTTCCTTTTAGCCTCATGCGACCCATGTCGGACTTCTGACCAACAGGTAATGAATGGATGTTGTTTTCAGCCACTAAGTTTGTGGTAATACATTAAAAGCAGATACGTCTAGTTTGTGTTGTCTGGGTATACCACAGTTTATGGGTCTATGAGGGTATTTTCAAGCACTGTGTTGCCACCTAGGAAGTCAATATTGAAAAGGTATATCTAAAATTTGGTGACAAATTCCAAAAGAAGAAGAAATTTGCTTTTGAAATGTTTATAATATATCTGTGATTCAACTAAGTGACATACTTTAAAACGGCTGGTTTAAATTGTGTGTTTACTTCTCAATAATGAAATTAATACTGAAATATTGGTAGTTTTCATCACTGGCCAAGATATAGTTTGATCTTTTTTTGTAATTTTGCAATCTAGTTTGCTTTTGATTAGCTAGCTTTCTTAAGCAACAGGAGAAATTTGATAGATAAAAATCAGCAGAATTATTGAGTTAGATATTGTGGAATTGTGTCTATTCCATCTTGTGTCTTCCACAGTGGTTAGCACAATGCTTTGCCCACAGTACAATCAATGATTGCGGTTTGATTTGAGTGGTAACTTCTGTAAATATGGTTTAAAAAATTGAGTGTCCCATCCCATTATCCATCCGTTCAAAACAAATGGCTAATCAGTGTGCCAGACTTCTGTTTGTATTTGGCTGACTCAAAATGCATTAAGTATTGTTTGTGATGTAGCCCAAAAGAAGTAGGTAGACAGACGGTCAAGAATTTATCTGGTAATTTAGGCAATACATCTGGTCATTCCAGAGAGAATTTTAAAAATGTTTTGCTAAATTTCTTTCTGTAAAAATTAGGGAAAACTTGCACTGACAAAAACTAATGAAGAATTTTGTGCTCAAGTCACTTTTCAATGTGTGAATTTGTAGCATGTGTAGGATACTGAGTAAGCAGGTGGGGGAAATAACAGATTGCATTTTTAAACGGAACCGTGACTTGATAGCAACACTGCATCAGAAGTACTGCTTCTGAACTTTCCGGCCAGTGGCCTTGTCACGTCCACACAGAGCCAGGCTGCTCGCAAACTTCCCTTTGGCTTCATTTGCTGGACATACAGGGTTTTGTTTGCTGGGTTTTCATTTCCCTTCTAAGTTCATGCTGAAGGAACTTCTTTTTTAATTTTGCGCCACACAGGACTCAATTCCACTGTCCAATTCTCTGCCTCTTCACCTCTGAATTGCCACAGAGCCGCTCAGAGGAAGAAAGTGAGATCAAGTCGACTGAGCAAGATACTGTGCCCGGAAATGCTGAACGGGGTGGCGGAGCTTCCCGCTGCTTCGAAGCGCTGCAGGAGCCCGTGGAGAAGCGTGCGGGCAGGGATGGACCTGGCGGGCCTCGGGTTAACCTGACACAGGAGAGCAGACTCCAAACCAACCACCAACGACAAATCGAAATATTAAACTAACCACATTTCCTTTTGTACTTGGGAACCTGGGGCTGGACAGAAATTTCAATCATCCATGATGGGGGGAAGGCAGTCTTTTTATTTCTCTTTGCTTCTCTTAGACAAAGCCTATGACAGGGAAAGTCAGCAGAGTCTCAAATGCAAAGTGTAACCAGACACGAGCAGTGGTGACTCTCTATCGCATGACAAGTAAATCCAAACTCTTCTCTACCTCCACAGAACTGCTCATTTCCTTTTCTTATTTTTTATGTCCCTGAGGTTTAAAAAAAAAAGCTTTCTTTTTTTCCAGTTAGAATAAGGAAATGTCATGACTTTAAACCACCCACTTGTTTCAGCCCTGAAACAGGTTTCTGTGCTACCTTGTTTATATTGTTTTTGTCTTTTTAAACTCACCTGAAGATCGCAAGATGTAGAGGCAAACAGACATGAGATTGTTGTTCATTCTCTCAGGTACCTGCCATGTAACATGAACAAGATGCAGAGGCTTTCTGTGACTGTTTCCTCGACTGTACAAATGGGTGTAGGGTCTAATTAATGTATTCATATGTTCATTCTGCAAAATTAGTCTCTTCCAGGCACTAGAGATAGAAACATGAACGGTGCCTGCCCTCAAGGGGTTTCAACCTACTAGATACAGGTGGTGAAACCGAAGGTAATCACTGGAAGAAAGTGTGAAGGGGGCTGGGGAAGAATAGCTCCCAGGCTCTGGGAGGTGCCAGCACCTGACTCCACCATGGCCCATGGCAGTGAGGGCAGGATTAGGGGAGAAATGTAAAGCACCAGCACCTAACAGGTAATCAATAAAGGTTCCTCCTTGGTCCAGAGGATACTCTTAATTAGTTGGCACTGTATTTTTACTTCCTTTTATGATGTTTCTCAAATGGATTTTTAATATTTCTATGTCCCTTATTTTAAGATCCTGGCAAGAGGAGACCATAGGTTTCACTTTTCTTGTTAAATCTTTTACTTCAGTGGCTAAGAAGGTAAGCTCTGGCCTCAGACTTCCTTGCTTAAAATGCCACTTGTGCCACCACGGGCCGTTTGACCTTGAGCAACTTGCTGAACCTCTCTGAGCCTATGTTTCTATTTTCAGCAAATGAGAATAATAAATTTGCCTACTTCACAAGATCGTGGCTGGCTGAAAAGAGAAGTGCAAAACACTTAGCATGAAAAAGTATTAATTGTTCCTGTTGTTTTTATTACTATTATTATTTACTATCTTGCCTTCCCCAGAGTATGATATAAGAAATACTGAGTGACCAAAAGGCCACTTTTGGGCACTGATGGCACCTCCTGCTTTTGTTCTCTTGTAGCTGTGAGAATAGCAAAATGCCATTCGTAGATCATGTTCTGGGGTTAGTTGAGGAGAAGGCATGCGGGTGGGGAGGGTACAACAGAGTCAGTTCTACCTGCTATACCCAAACAGAAGCTAAGCAAGGGGTTTCTTTGAATCAGAAAGATCCTCTACTATGCTATGAACCCCTTAAAACCTGGACTTTAGTCATCGTTGTAACTACAATGCCTAGCATGCTCCCAGGAACCTGGTAAGACCTTGAGCAGTTTCACATAGATGAGCACTTCATAGGTGTTTAATAATGTTGGAGGGTGAATGAATGACTGAATTGAAGATGGTTATCATGAAAGCACCACCACTGGAGGCTGGCAGCTCCTGAGACACTGAATCTCTAAAAAATCTCTGTTAAAAACATAAGCATTCCTCAAGACAGAGAATCCTATGGAAAGTTGCCAGGTATGTTATCTGAAGAAGAGACATGAAATAAAAAGCATACTGATGAGGGAAGAAGAAGAAACCCAGAACACATGGAACAAGATATAGAGGAACATGGACTCATATCAGAAAAATACTTGTTTATATCTCAGCTCCATCCTGTTGCAGGTATTTTGACAAGATACAAAAAATCTGATACTTGGTTTCCTCATCTGTAAAATGGAGGCATTCAAACCTGCCTCAAAGGACATGGTAAGAATCAAAACAAGCATGCCAAGTGGTAGCATTACATGGTGGTTAAGCACTTGGCCTCTGGGCCCTGATTATCTGGATTTAAATCCCAGCTCTGTCATTTAATAGCTATGGGCATATTGATTTCACCTCTCTGTGTCTCAGTTTCCTTGTCTATAAAATGATGATAATAGTTAGGGTTGCTATGAGGATTAAAGGGGTTGATACATGTTAAAATGCTTAAAAGAATAGCTGGCACAGAGCAGGGCCAATATATGTCTGCTATTTTTTTTAAAGCAATTTGACATACTCTAAGTATTTCCATTTTGTGTTCTACCTGGGCTACATCTTTCTTGGTCCTTGAGTGAAAATAAGATCCCTAGAGAAAAAAGTCTATCACCCTTGAGTCTTTAGTCTACTGAATCTATAGAAGGTCAATATTAGGGATCTGTAATTAGTTACCAATGCCCATAATAATCACTACCATTTGGATTTGACTTTGGACTATTTTTCCATTTTGGTTTTGGTGCAAGAAATTTTATAAAATCTAGTGCTACCATTCTTTAAAAATAAATGACAAAAAATTGCTTTTTAAGAAATGCAACACCTAGAATGACATGGAATGAGATACATATCATAAAATAAAAGGAAGAATGCCAGATGAGAGAATAGGTTCTCACAGTCTTCTGAGAAGAAAATGGGACTCTTTTCGCTTACTCTATACTTGTAGACATTGCTACAGATATAAACTTTTGGTTTTTGTTTCCTTTCTTCAACCTATTTGGGAAATTACATAGTTTCTTCCTCTTGTCATTTCAAAGTTATTGTAATAAGCAGAAAGCTAGAGGCTTTAGAATCTTAAAATATTATAATTAAAAGGGAGCATAGTTAGCCCAAATTCCACATTGCATGGATGAGGTAAACTGACTGTGCCTAACAACTGATTTTTTCAATCATTCATTTGTTCAAAAATAACAACAAACAACTATTGATCACTGTATTAGTCAAGGTTCTCCAGAGTAACAGAACCAACAGGATGCAAATAGATAGATGATAGATAGATGGATCGATAAATAGATAGATATAGATAGATAGATGATAGAGATTTATTATAAGGATTTGGCTTATGTGATGATGGATCCTGACAAGTCCCAAGATCTGCCGGGTGAGTCAGCTAGTTGGAGACCCACGAGAGTCAGTGGTGGAGTTCCAGTCTGAAGTCCAGCAGGCTCAAGACCCAGGAAAGGCTGGTGTTTCAATTCAAGTCCAAAGGCAGGAAAAAGCTGATGGCCTAGTTGGAAGGCAATCAGGCAGAAGGAAAAAGGAGGGTCAGCCTTTTTGTGCTATTCAAGCCTTCCCCTGACTGCATGAGGCCCATCAACATTAGGGAGGTCAATCTGCTTTACTCAGTCTACCAATTTAAATGTTAATTTCATCCTGAAACACCCTTCCAGAAATACCCAGAATGTTTGATCAAATTTCTAGGCACCCCATGGCCCAGTCAAGTTGGTATATAAAATTAAGCATCACAAACACCCAACTTAAGTGTCAGGCATTATTCTAGGCCCCGAAGATAGAGACAAATAATTGTGTTTAAAAGGCTTAAAATCTATTTGGAAAAACAGAAAAGTCAGTGACAAAGTGTAGATGACAGCAGTAAATGCTATGGGAGTCAACACATCACACACCCCGTAACCTAATGTTTGGATCAAAGTAGATTGTGTTTTTTCAGTTCCCTAAAGTATTTTTCTCTAGTCCCATCTTACCGTGTGCCTCACCCTCATATCTAGCTTAGAGCACTTACAGGGAGGCACTAGTGTCCATTGAGAAGCGTAGTGAATTTTGTTTTTAGGAAAGAGAAAAGAAAGGCACATGATAACCTGGGTCGTGCTCAAGTCTTAGTCTAGACAAATGTAAGAACTCTTAAGAATCTAATCTTTGTTCCTTCTTATCCTTTCTTCATCTCTATCTTGGTTTTAGAGATCTTTCCCTCTTCCAGGTCCTCAGGGCCTGAGAGGATCACCTGTCCGCTCAGATGATCACCCAAAGGTCCCTTCCAGGCCTGCCTTCTTTAGATTCATCTCCATCTCCCATTCCCAGATAATGGATCATCACATAAGCCAACAGATGATAACGAATTAATGTTAGTCCCCCACTCCGATAACACGTGTGTCTTAATAGAAGTGTTTTGGGTATAGAATGCATAAGCACAATGGGATGGGTCTTAAAGGGGAATTTCAGGCATTTTGAAGGCTGATGCTATTGAGTAGATTGCAATCCATTGCCCCTTGTTATAATCTGTTCTGTTGATGTGAGGAACTGGCCATTATATGTTAAAGCGTTCACTTTGGGAATTAAAAAGAGAAGAGAAATCCATTTGTTGAGCCCCTGATGTGTTTAGGACTCTACAAGGATCTTCAAATATATTATCACATTTAACCATTATAAAACCTTGTAAAATATGTATTAAATTTCCAGTTGTCCAGATAAAGAAACTGAGACTCAAGAGGTATCAAGTAACATACTCAAGGTTACACGGTGTGGAGAATTAGAAGCCAGAAAGCAACTAAGTTGTGATAATTAACTATTTGAATCATAGAGATTATTATAAAGAATATAATTATGTTCAAGGTTCAAGGTAAAATTGCTCAACTTTTGAGGTGAATTGGAGCAGAAGCAGAGGACAGCTTTCCCCAAAGAAAGTCTTTTGATGCCACTAACGAAAGCAGTTTGTTGGGCTACATCATATATATTTTGGGCTCAAATATTGTTTATTGTTCCTTACAATATAAGATCATTGAGCATCAGAATTTTCAATGTTCATCTCTTTTTCTTATGCTTATAATAGTTTTTTTTTTCCCTTTGGCCACACCACATGGCTTGTGGAATCTTAGTTCCCTGATGAGGGATCGAATCCAGGCCCCACCCCCCCCCAGCAGTGGAAGCGTAGAGTCCTAACCACTGGACTGCCAGGGAATTCCCTCATATTTTATAATTGTAAGAAAAGCACCCTTCATACAGTTCCATTTCCTATTTCCAAAATGGACTTAAGTCTAAAAGCATTATGGGGACAATTGATGAGTTTTGAGTAAGGTCTATAAGTTCACTAAATATTGCCTCAGTGTTAATTTTCTGACTTTTATAATTGTACTATGGATAAGTAAGACATTGTTCTTGATTCTTTCAATTTTTTATTTTGAAATAACCTAAGACATTAAAAAATTGCAAAATAGTAGACAGAATTCTTATAAATCCTTCACTCAGTTTCCCCTAATAACATCTTATCTAAATATAGTGTCACCTACAAATTGGCACTTGCCATCTACCCCTATAAGGATTAAATTCTGAGCTGCTGCAGCTGCTGACCTTCAACACCCCCTGAGAGGAGTTCAGGGTGGAGATCAGGAATAAGGCACTCTGTGCTCTGGAAAAAACTGGCAGAACAGGTCCTCAGATAGACATTTTCAGGAGATGATTTTATGAGCCCAATTCTTGCACCTCCTCATACCTAGAAAAGCACTAAAATCCTTCATGGTGACATCTGCTCCTCATGACTAGCAGTAACCTTCACAAGACTAGCAGAAACCTTCTGCAAAAAAATGTGCTCGACTGCATGTACTCCCCCTTCACCAAAATCACATATATACTGACCTTCCCTCCTACCTCTTTGGAGCAGTTTCTCAGAGCTAACTGAAATGCTGTCTCCCAGGCTACAGTCCTCATTTTGCCCCAAATAAAACTTAACTCACAACTCTCACGCTGTGCATTTTTTTTTCAGTAGACAATAGCATAATTTTTAGAATTTTTTCTGTAAACCAGAAAATTAACATAGATTTAATCCTATTAACTAATCCATAAACCTTAATCAAAGTTCATCAATTGTCCCTTTTAAATGCTTTTTCTAGTCCAGATTACAATCCAAGATCCCACATACATTGAGCAGTCATGTCTCCACATCTGTAGTCTCCTCCAGTAACTCATGATGTTGAAGAGTTCTGGCCAGTTAATTTGAAGTCTCTCCCTTACCTTGGGTTCCTCAGATGTTTTCTCATAGTTAGGTTGAAGTTGATGCATTTTGTGAGAATAACACACAAGTGATACTGTGCCCTTCTTAGTGCACCATATGAAGGGTGCATGGTATCAATATTAGTCACTGTAGGAGATGCTTACTCTGATCACTTGGCTAAGGCAATGTCTGTCAGGTTTCTCCAATGAAAAGTCTTTATTTTTACCTGGGGTTAAGACAAACTCAAGGTTAAGGTCACAGTTGTCCGGAGTACCAAGACTGCCCAAGACTTCTGACAACAACCGCAATGAGTTTATCAAACTGCAAAGTCTGAGGGAACAGTTCCCACAAAACCACCATCACATCAGACCAGCTGGCTATAAACTTAGGAGTTCCCAAGAACACCTTCAGGTTAAATAGTTTACTAGAAAGACTCCCAGAACTCACTGAAAGCTATTACACATATAGGTCATTCTAGGCAAAGGATGGAAATTAAAACTAGCAAAGGGAAAGAAGCATAGGGCAGAGTCCAGAAAGGTCTAAACATAAAGCAGGGAAATGTTACTCTTTCAGCATTGAAGTGTGACAACACACAGAGTATTGCCAAACAGGGAAGCTTTTTGGAGCTTCACGGCCCAGAGTTTTTACTGGGGTTTTACTAAATAGGCACGATTGATTGAATCATTGCCCACGTGGTTGAACTCAATCTCCAGTCCCCTCTCTCCCTCTGATAATCACATGATTGATCTTTCTGGGTGTCAGCACCCACCCTGAATCATTTTCTTCTTAGTGGTCAGCCCTCACCCAGAGTCACCTGGTTAGCATAAACTACCTAGGGGCCCAACTTGAATAACAAGCACCTTCTTATTGTTTAAGAAATTCCAAAAGTTTAGAGGTTAACTGCCAGGAACCTAGGACAAAGCAGAGACCTTTCTTTGGATTGAGGCGAAATTCTTTATTACTCAATTTTCTTTTGATTATTAAGTATCTTGTAGGGAGATATTATAGGTTGTGTAGTCTCATGTACAAATATCCTGCTTCTCATCATATTTTTGCCCACTAATTTAGTATCCATTTATGATTCTTATTTGCAGTAATTATTACCATGATGTTTGCCAAATGATGAAGGTCCTTGTTTTTAAGACAAACAAAATGGAGGATTTATGGGTAAAGAGACATCAGATCTGCAACTTACTCTCAAAATGTTAAAAGAAATAATATGCATATATTTTAGAGAGATAGAAAGAAAATAAGAAGTTAACATATGGAGAATCTGAATAAAGGGTCCCAGGAATTCTTTAAACTACTCTGGAACTTTTCTATAATTCTGAAATTATGTAAAAACAAAAAGCTTTTTTAAAAATAACTTTATTTTTATACCAGTAGTATATTTCATTGAGAGTATTTATGGGTTGAGACAAAAAAATATATGCATTGACTTCAAAGATAAATCTTCAAATTATGGCTAATAGTAAAAGGTTGTCTAATTTCTCCTAAACTTATCAGA
Source organism: Eschrichtius robustus (assembly GCF_028021215.1). NCBI lineage: Eukaryota > Metazoa > Chordata > Mammalia > Artiodactyla > Eschrichtiidae > Eschrichtius > Eschrichtius robustus. The sequence continues at coordinate 68,402,054 of NC_090828.1, forward strand.
GTGTTTATTCCTAATTCTCAAGTAAAAACACAAGAATAACCAGAGGTTTAGGTACTTGCCCTGTTTATCGAATATTCTCCTTAATTAAATTGTCCTAGGCTTTGTTCGGGGAACTTATGTAGTAATTCCAGGGAATAGTGAATTCTTTTGGCTACAGGTTTTTAGAAAATGCCCAACAAAAGCTTATTAAAAGCTTGTTAAAAATTACTTTATCAAACTAAAATAAAATTGTGGATTTTATTAATGGATCTATAGAAATGTAGTAAGAATAATAGTACAAGTCATCTTTTTTTTAAATTTAATTTTATTTATTTTTTTATACAGCAGGTTCTTGTTAGTCATCCATTTTATACACATCAGTGTATACATGTCAATCCCAATCTCCCAGTTCATCACACCACCACCCCCACCCTCTGCTGCTTCCCCCCTTAGTGTCCATACGTTTGTTCTCTACATCTGTGTCTCTATTTCTTTCCTGCAAACCAGTTCATCTGTACCATTTTTCTAGGTTCCACATATATGCATTAATATACGACATTTGTTTTTCTCTTTCTGACTTACTTCACTCTGTATGACAGTCTCTAGATCCATCCACCTCTCTACAAATGACCCAATTTCATTCCTTTGTATGGCTGAGTAATATTCCATTGTATATATGTACCATATCTTCTTTTTCCATTCATCTGTCAATGGGCATTTAGGTTGCTTCCATGACCTGGCTATTGTAAATAGTGCTGCAATGAACATTGGGGTGCATGTGTCTTTTTGAATTACGGTTTTCTCTGGGTATATGCCCAGTAGTGGGATTGCTGGATCAAATGGTAATTCTATTTTTAGTTTTTTAAGGAACCTCCATATTGTTCTCCATAGTGGCTGTATCAATTTACATTCCCACCAACAGTGCAAGAGGGTTCCCTTTTCTCCACACCCTCTCCAGCATTTATTGTTTGTAGATTTTCTGATGATGCCCATTCTAACTGGTGTGAGGTGATACCTCATTGTAGTTTTGATTTGCATTTCTCTAATAATTAGTGATGTTGAGCAGCTTTTCATGTGCCTCCTGGCCATCTGTATGTCTTCTTTCAAGAAATGTCTATTTAGGTCTTCTGCCCATTTTTGGATTGGGTTGTTTGTTTCTTTAATATTGAGCTGCATGAGCTGTTTATATATTTTGGAGATTAATCCTTTGTCCATTGATTCATTTGCAAATATTTTCTCCCATTTTGAGTGTTGTCTTTTCGTCTTGTTTATGGTTTCCTTTGCTGTGCAAAAGCTTTGAAGTTTCATTAGGTCCCATTTGTTTATTTTTGTTTTTATTTCCATTACTCTAGGAGGTGGATCAAAAAAGATCTTGCTGTGATTTATGTCAAAGAGTGTTCATCCTATGTATTCCTCTAAGAGTTTTATACTGTCCGGTCTTACATTTAGGTCTATAATCCGTTTTGAGTTTATTTTTGTGTATGGTGTTAGGGAGTGTTCTAATTTCATTCTTTTACATGTAGCTGTCCAGTTTTCCCAGCACCACTTACTGAAGAGACTGTCTTTTCTCCATTGTATATCTTTGCCTCCTTTTTCATAGATTAGTCGACCATAGGTGCGTGGGTTTATCTCTGGGTTTTCTGTCTTGTTCCATTGATCTATGTTTCTGTTTTTGTGCCAGTACTATATTGTCTTGATTACTGGAGCTTTGTAGTGTAGTCTGAAGTCAGGGAGTCTGATTCCTCCAGCTCCGTTTTTTTCCCCTCAAGACTGCGTTGGCTATTCGGGGTCTTTTGTGTCTCCATACAAATTTTAAGATTTTTTTGTTCTAGTTCTGTAAAAACATGCCATTGATAGTTTGATAGGGATTGCATTGAATCTGTACATGGCTTTGGGTAGTATAGTCATTTTCACAATATTGATTCTTCCAATCCAAGAACATGGTATATCTCTTCATCTGTTGGTATCATCTTTAATTTTTTTCATCAGTGTCTTATAGTTTTCTGCATACAGGTCTTTTGTCTCCCTAGGTAGGTTTATTCCTAGGTATTTTATTCCTTTTGTTGCAATGGTAAATGGGAGTGTTTCCTTAATTTCTCTTTCAGATTTTTCTTCATTAGTGTATAGGAATGCAAGAGATTTCTGTGCATTCATTTTGTATCCTGCTACTTTACCAAATTCATTGATGAGCTCTAGTAGTTTTCTGGTGGCATCTTTAGGATTCTCTATGTATAGTATCATGTCATCGGCAAACAGTGACAATTTTACTTCTTTTCCAATTTCTATTCCTTTTATTTTTCTTCTCTGATTGTCATGACTAGGACTTCCACAACTATGTTGAATAATAGTGGTGAGAGTGGACCTCCTTGTCTTGTTCCTGATCTTAGAGGAAATGCTTTCAGTTTTTCACCATTGAGAATGATGTTTGCTGTGGGTTTGTCATATATGGCCTTTATTATGTTGAGGTAGGCTCCCTCTGTGCCCACTTTCTGGAGAGTTTTTATCGTAAATGGGTGTTGAATTTTGTCAAAAGCTTTTTCTGCATCTATTGAGATGATCATATGGTTTTTATTCTTCAATTTGTTAATATGGTGTATCACATTCATTGATTTGTGTATATTGAAGAATCCTTGCATCCCTGGGATAAATCCCACTTGATCGTGGTGTATGATCCTTTTAATGTGTTGTTGGATTCTGTTTGCTAGTATTTTGTTGAGGATTTTTGAATCTATATTCATGAGTGATATTGATCTGTAATTTTCTTTTTTTGTAGTATCTTTGTCTGGTTTTGGTATCAGGGTGCTGGTGGGCTCATAGAATGAGTTTGGGAGTGTTCCTTCCTCTGCAATTTTTTGGAAGAGTTTGAGAAGGATGGGTGTTAGCTCTTCTCTAAATGTGTGATAGAATTCACCTGTGAAGCCATCTGGTCCTGGGCTTTTGTTTGTTGGAAGATTTTTAATCACAGTCTCAATTTCAGTGCTTGTGGTTGGTCTGTTTAAATTTTCTATATCTTCCTGGTTCAGTCTTGGGACGTTATACCTTTCTAAGGATTTGTCCATTTCTTCCAGGTTGTCCATTTTATTGGCATAGAGATGCTTATAGTAGTCTCTTAGGATGCTTTGTATTTCTGTGGTGTCTGTTGTAACTTCTCCTTTTTCGTTTCTAATTTTATTGACTTGAGTTCTCTCCCTCTTTTTCTTGATGAGTCTGGCTAATGGTTTATCAATTTTGTTTATCTTCTCAAAGAACCAGCTTTTAGTTTTATTAATCTTTGCTATTGTTTCCTTTGTTTCTATTTCATTTATTTCTGCTCTGATCTTTATTTATTTATTTATTTCTGCTAACTTTGGGCTTTGTTTGTTCTTCTTTCTCTAGTTCCTTTAGGTGTAAGGTTCGATTGTTTATTTGAGATTTTTCTTGTTTCTTGAGGTAGGCGTGTATAGCTATAAACTTCCCTCTTAGAACTGCTTTTGCTGCATCCCATAGGTTTTGGGTCGTCATGTTTTCATTGCCCTTTGTCTCTAGGTATTTTTTGATTTCCTCTTTGATTTCTTCAGTGATCTCTTGGTTATTTAGTAACGTATTGTTTAGCCTCCATGTGTTTGTGTTTTTTACATTTTTTTCCCTGTAATTCATTTCTAATCTCATAGTGTTGTGGTCAGAAAAGATGCTTGATATGATTTCAATTTTCTTAAATTTACTGAGGCTTGATTTGTGACCCAAGATGTGATCTATCCTGGAGAATGTTCCATGCGCACTTGAGAAGAAAGCGTAATCTGCTGTTTTTGGATGGAATGTTCTATAAATATCAATTAATTCTATTTGGTCTCTTGTGTCATTTAAAGCTTGTGTTTCCTTATTAATTTTCTGTTTGGATGATCTGTCCATTGGTGTAAGTGAGGTGTTAAAGTCCCCCATTATTATTGTGTCACTGTCGATTTCCTCTTTTATAGCTGTTAGCAGTTGCCTTATGTATTGAGGTGCTCCTATGTTGGGTGCATATATATTTATAATTGTTATATCTTCTTGGATTGATCCCTTGATCATTATGTAGTGTCCTTCCTTGTCTCTTGTAACATTCTTTATTTTAAAGTCTATTTTATCTGATATGAGTATAGCTACTCCAGCTTTCTTTTGATTTCCATTTGCATGGAATATCTTTTTCCATCCCCTCACTTTCAGTCTGTATGTGTCTGTAGGTGTGAAGTGGGTCTCTTGTAGACAGCATATATATGGGTCTTGTTTTTGTATCCATTCAGCAAGCCTGTGTCTTTTGGTTGGAGCATTTAATCCATTCACATTTAAGGTAATTATTGATATGTATGTTCCTGTTACCATTTTCTTAATTGTTTTGGGTTTGTTTTTGTAGGTCCTTTTCTTCTCTTGTGTTTCCCACTTAGAGAAATTCCTTTAGCATTTGTTGTAGAGCTGGTTTGGTGGTGCTGAATTCTCTTAGCTTTTGCTTGTCTGTAAAGCTTTTGATTTCTCCATCGAATCTTAATGAGATCCTTGCCGTTTAGAGTAGTCTTGGTTGTAGGTTTTTCCCTTTCGTCACTTTAAGTGTATCATGCCACTCCCTTCTGGCTTGTAGAGTTTCTGCTGAGAAATCAGCTGTTAACCTTATGGGAGTTCCCTTGTATGTTACTTGTGGTTTTTCCCTTGCTGCTTTCAATAATTTTTCTTTGTCTTTAATTTTTGCCAATTTGATTACTATGTGTCTCGGCGTGTTTCTCCTTGGGTTTATCCTGTATGGGACTCTCTGTGCTTCCTGAACTTGGGTGGCTATTTCCTTTCCCATGTTAGGGAAGTTTTTGACTATAATCTCTTCAAATATTTTCTCGGATCCTTTCTCTCTCTCTTCTCCTTCTGGGACCCCTATAATGCAAATGTTGTTGCATTTAATGTTGTCCCAGAGGTCTCTTAGGCTGTCTTCATTTCTTTTCATTCTTTTTTCTTTAATCTGTTCCGCAGCAGTGAATTCCACCATTCTGTCTTCCAGGTCACTTATCCGTTCTTCTGCCTCAGTCATTCTGCTATTGATTCCTTCTAGTGTAGTTTTCATTTCAGTTATTGTATTGTTCATCTCTGTTTGTTTTTTCTTTAATTCTTCTAGGTCTTTGTTAAACATTTCTTGCATCTTCTCGATCTTTGCCTCCATTCTTTTTCCAAGGTCCTGGATCATCTTCACTATCATTATTCTGAATTCTTTTTCTGGAAGGTTGCCTATCTCCACCTCATTTAGTTGTGTTTCTTGGGGTTTATCTTGTTCCTTCATCTGCTACATAGCCTTCTGCCTTTTTATCTTGTCTATCTTTCTATGAATGTGGTTTTTGTTCCACAGGCTGCAGGATTGTAGTTCTTCTTGCTTCTGCTGTGTGCCCTCTGGTGGATGAGGCTATATAAGAGGCTTGTGCAAGTTTCCTGATGGGAGCAACTGGTGATGGGTAGAGCTGGCTGTTGCTCTGGTGGGCAGAGTTCAGTAAAACCTTAATTCGCTTGCCTGCTGTTGCATGGGGCTTGGTTCCCTCCCTTTTGGTTGTTTGGCCTGAGGTGACCCAACACTGGAGCCTACCCATGCTCTTTGGTGGGGCTAATGGCGGACTCTGGGAGGGCTCACGCCAAGGAGTACTTCCCAGAACTTCTGCTGACAGTGTCCTTGTCCTCACGGTGAGACAGAGCCACTTCCTGCCTCGGCAGGAGACCCTCCAACACTAGCAGGTAGGTCTGGTTCAGTCTCTATGGGGTCACTGCTCCTTCCCCTGCGTCCTGATGCGCACACTACTTTGTGTGTGCCCTCCCGGATTGGAGTCTCTGTTTCCCCCAGTCCTGTCAAAGTCCTGCAATCAAATCCTGCTAGCCTTCAAAGTCTGATTCTCTAGGAATTCCTCCTCCCGTTGCCGGACCCCCAGGTTCGGAAGCCTGAGGTGGGGCTCAGAACCTTCACTCCAGTGGGTGGACTTCTGTGGTATAAGTGTTCTCCAGTTTGTGAGTCACCCACCCAGCAGTTATGGGATTTGATTTTATTGTGATTGTGCCCATCCTACCATCTCACTGTGGCTTCTCCTTTGTCTTTGGATGTGGGTTATCTTTTTTGGTGAGTTCCAGTGTCTTCCTGTTGATAATTGTTCAGCAGTTAGTTGTGATTCCAGTGTTCTTGCAAGAGGGAGTGCATGCATGTCCTTCTACTCTGCCATCTTCAAAGTCATAATTTTTTTTTTTTTAAAGTGGGAAATCTTTTTTTTTTTTTTAATTTTTTTAATTTTAATTTTTATTTTTTTAATTTATTTATGGCTGTGTTGGGTCTTCATTTCTGTGGGAGGGCTTTCTCCAGTTGTGGCAAGCAGGGGCCACTCTTCATCGCGGTGCACGGGCCTCTCACTATTGCGGCCTCTCGTTGCGGAACACAGGCTCCAGACGCGCAGGCTCAGTAATTGTGGCTTACGGGCCCAGTTGCTCCGCGGCATGTGGGATCTTCCCAGACCAGGGCTCGAACCCGTGTCCCCTGCATTGGCAGGCAGATTCTCAACCACTGCGCCACCAGGGAAGCCCAAAGTCATCATTTTTTATAACTCTATTTACAAAAAAAAAACTTCTAAAATGATTAAAATACATTTAGTGATAGAATAGTAGACTAAAATTTGAGATAAATGGTCTGGAAAAATAAAAACTGGATAGAGGAAGGAATATGTGTGAGAAATCTGTAACTCAGCTCTGATTGGTAAATTTGTTTTGTGGTTGTATTGGGGGTTTGTGATGCGCCGTTGCTTTCCCTATACTAAATACTAGCTTGTTATAACCATGACTACATTTTTTTCCTCTGCATCACCAAATTACCTCATGAAAGAAGGTGTCAACTTTGAGTAGTGTGGGCTGCATTTCAGCTGGCAGCCACCAACTGATCATAATCTGCCTGTTCACTGGGACCAGTCCAGTAGTTAGAGTTTGCCAATGTGCTGGGAGAGGTCCAGCAACTCTTCGAATGTAGAACGGCCTTACCTGGAAGAGCTCTGGTGGTCAGGATGGAACAATTCCCTGAGCTGAGCTCAACAGCCTATGGACGTGGGTCATAAGAGTCCTCTGCTGGAGGACTCAGGTGACTTCAGAGTAGCTTGCTAGGGAGAGTTCAGCAAACCACTGAGAGAAATCCACTGGAAACAGTATGACAATAAATTAAGGGAAAATTCAATGGCAATATTCCAAAAGCTATAAAAGCAACCCATTAGAAATTAGAGGCATTGCATAGATCCATAAGGAGAATTCTTGGCAGTCTGGTAAGTACACTAATTTTTTTTTCCTGTCTTTTTTTTTATTGTTGCAAAACAGCAGCTGAATGGTACAAAGCTTTTAAAATATATACTTTATAAAACATATTTATATGTTACATTGAAGTGCACACACTTATAAGGTTACCTCCTAGAATTCTAGCAGAGTGTATTGCTCAAAGCTAAATAGTATAGAAACAAGTTTGGTTTATATTTTGTACCTTCTATTATTATTAGGATAATTGAAGTTGGGGAGAGGGGTTGAAAGACAATTTAATTTATGAAAAGAAATTTCTCTTATGAATAAAAATCAAATCAGTTCTTCAGAACTGGAAAAAAAAAAGATAAACACCAATTTAGTGTGGAAATTGATTTAATTTTGTTTCTCTCTGGGCAAAAACACTATTGATTTTCAATTTAGTATCAATAATGAGGAAAATTCATCCTCAACCCTTTACCACTGTCTAAAAAGTCTATTTACTCATTTACTTATCTATCTATATCAATCAGGGTTGAGTGAATAAAATTTCAGAGTTTATACTACTAATAGATATTTATTAAATGATATTTTTATCATGGTAAGTAAAGAGAAGAGAAAAATTACCAAAAATAACAAATATTTCTGTTGCAAATTTTTACCTTTTTAATAGCAATTTTCACTGGAGATGTACTAACAATTGAGTGTTGTTGATCTATAGGTCAATCAAACAAGTACTAACCCAGTACTAGTTGTCAGACTAGTATTTTAGTATTATAAGAAAATTGCAGAAAAGGTAGAAGGCATAATCCTTACCTTGGAAAAGCTTACCATTTTAAATATATTGGAATTGCTATCTATTTTAGTCTTAATCAAATTAAATAAAGAAGTAAACCATACTGTGCCCTAAACCCAAAACAGCTATATTTTTATCATATGTTCTTCTTTAAGTAACTAGCAGTAGATAATTACAATTCAAATGGCCAAAGTTTTTTAAAAAAGCAAAAAACAAAAATGATTTTTATTTATAACATTTGAAGGAATCAAGAAAGTTTACAAAAGAGGAAGGAAATATAAAAATTGGAAAATAAATACTAAAATGGAATAAAATCTTCCATCTATATGATGTTCTTTTGGAATCTGCATTTTGTTATAGTATTATGTTATTTGTTTTAGATAAAGCATAGTGAAAAGAGTTAAGTGTTGTAAAGAATAAGACTAAGAAAAGACATAAATTATCTTGCATGTTTGGAATGAAACTATTTTAAAACTAGCCAAGCAAACTTTCTGATCTTTGGTACATTGGACAAGGTAAATGGGAGCTTGATATTTTCCCTGGAGTGTTTTGTAGAACACCTTATGTTTTGGGACAAGGACACAGTACACTATAATTTGGTTGCTTTCAGTAAAATCTGTTTACCAGTTGAAAATTACATTATGAGATAATAATAGGGTAAAATTTACAATGCTTGCAAAATATGTATTGATATTTAATCAAGCTGTTGGTTAAACAGCTGATCCTATGAAATTTTACACAAATATTGGATTTTTCTCGTATTATTCTAGACATAGTCAAGGACTCTTCCACATTACTTTTCAACTAACAGTATCAAAATAGCGTGTGAGGTTTACAGTCATTCAGTGCTTAAATTTAAGTAATGTCAGCACTTGTGCTCTGTTGGAATAACCACACTGAATCTGGAGTTTTATGATGTTACAAATAAATCATCTCCAGACATCCCCTTTGTTCTTTTGTCATTATAGAAGATGAACATAAACAGGTCATTGTAATAGTACATAATTTGCAAATAAAAATAGGGCATTATTTTTTATAGTGAAATGTATTTTGCTTAAATATGTTACTTTATAAACAAGTTTATTTATGAAAAATAAGTAATTAATAATATTCTCTTAGAAAGTTTCTGCTGCTTACCCTTGTAAGAACAAGACATAGCTCCATTCTGCAAGGGGAAGTTAAAAGTCAACTAAACAACTACAAAATAATAAGATTTGTTAGCATCTTACATTTTATAAAATATATTCACATACATTTTCAAACTTAATCTTTATACCAAAACTGTGAAATACTTGCAGAATGTAATTTACCCCCACATATAATCAAAGAAAAGAGAAATTCATAGCCATGGGCTTTTATAAGGTCATATCATATAATTAGTAAACTGCAGAGAATAGAAATCAACCCAAGTCCTCTGATTTTAATGCTTACATATTTTCCAACAGAAAATTTTGCCACCCTCAAAATTGCTGATTGGTGGACATTAATATCTAGATTGAAGTTCATGGCTATCTAAAAACTCTGTTTGGGACATAGTCACTAACTTGGTAAGGTAAAATGTAGATAAACATGGACATTCTAATTTTAGTTAATGTAATTCAGAGAAAGAAGTTTGGATGTAATTAGTTCCAGGAACAGTGCAGCTGCCATTTTTAACAAGTTGGCTTTTTGTTTCCCTCATGCTCGTGCCTCCTTATCACAGTATGGCTGCTGTAGCTCAAGACATCATCTTTGCATTTCCATGTTCCAAGCACAAATAAAGAAGAAGAATACCAGAAACACACATTTTCTTTTGTCAGAAAATAAAACATTTCTCTCTCATTTCCACTTATATCTCAATGGGCAAAATTGGATCACATGATCACTCTTAGCTGCAGAGAGACCAGGAAAGTGAGTATTTAGCCTTTGCCGGTCTCTGCAGTGGTAGGTGAACAAGGGGAAGGAGCTTGTGATGACTGAGGGCTGGCCAGTTACAATGTCTGCCACACAGTAGAATGTCAGAAAAAACCCAGAAACTATCCCTGCTCTCAAGAAGCTCACATTCTAGTACCAGAAGTAAAAATAAGTGCATAAATGACTGGAACACATGGTATGGATTGAGGTGTGCATTTCATATAGAAATGAAGATTAAAGTGTTCTAGGTATTCAGAGAAGGGAACAGTTATAACTCTCCTTGCTTATACTGTATTTTTTCTTACCTTTTGACCAATTGTTCTCATTAGTTGCATTAAACAGGACCCTTTCTATAGCAAATGACAGTAAACGGAGGAAGAGAAAGGAATGTACAGGCTCAAGTAACTGAGAAGTACAACCACAGCTGGATCCAGGAACCTAAACCAATTTCATCAGGATTCTGTCTTTCTGTATCTCTCAGCTCTACTTTTTCTGAGCTGGCTTCATTCTCAGGAATGTTGCTCTGATATGATTGCAGAAAAAATTGGCAGCTCTAGTTTTATTTGTCCTTTTATCTTAGCAATCTCAGATGAAATAAAAGCATAGCTCTTTCCTGCAGCTGTCTCAAGCGAAAGCCCTGGGGATGCTCTGATCACCTTGGCTTGGTCACATGCCTATCTCTCCTGAACCGATCACCTTTCACTCTGACCAAGTGTGTGGGGAATCTTATGGGCAAATCTGAATCAGATGATAACTTCTATGTTGGGTGGGGGTGGTAGGAGGAGTTTGCAGGAAAGGCTACTGATTAGCCACCTCTATGGAGAGGATTCTAAACAGACAGAAAATAACAAATATCCATTACAAAATAAGTACTCTACATTCTAGGAATACTGAGTTTTCACACACCTCAGTCTCACAGAACCTGAGCAGAAAGATGCTATCACAGACCTATTTGGTTAACAGGGTAGTAACTGCACCAACTTGTCCCAACACCGCTAATGTTAGTGGAATGTTGTCATACCTGGCAGCTACCTATTGCAGGAAAACAAGAATCTAAATCTTACCATCTATCAAAAATACATCCCCAAAACAAGAGACTGCTGGGGTGTCAAAGGGATTCACAGTACATTGAAAATTAAATGTATCTAGTGATTTTGATTATAAAATTCTATGCATTCATTATATTTGAGAAATAGTATATTCCATATATTCACGCCAGATGTTTGATTTTCATTTGATCACATTTTATAGAATGTGTTATCTATACTGAACATACACACTTAACTCCACAACTTTCCTTGACCCTAATTTTCCTTTTCCTCAGATGAGTGGGCTATTCCTGCTGCCACCATTTATCGTAACTGTTTTTCTTCTTAGACTTCTATAATATGACTTCGATTCTTAATGCTCTCTTGAAACATCACTCTGGAGTTCATCTGATTCTGTGGCCCCATCTCAGTCCAAATTTTCCTTGACCTTTACATGGCTTCTTTTTTTTTTTCTTTTAATCAACTTTCCCTTCTTTCCTCTATTGGTTTCCATTATGGCCCTCCAGAATTTGACTCTAAATAACCGATCCAGCAAGGTGACCCACTGCTCACTATTCCAGAAATAAACTCTCTTCATAAAACTTCTGCTGAATCTTCTATTTTGGCATATCTTCTCCAATCTAAATTCTCCCCTTCCTTCAAGTTTCACCTCACAGTTTGCCAAACATTCCAGTTTGCAATAATTTTTCTCTTCACTGTACTCCCATTTTTATCAATATCCCTCATTTTGGTAATCATTTCATGAGTATTTTCTGATTATTATATTGTCAATTCTTTGAGAGTAGGGACATTTTACTTAATTTATTTTCTGAGTCATTCCTCAGTCATTGTTGAGCACATCATAAGTACATTACTGAAATGTTTTGAATTAATTTTGTTCTCTAAATAAGCATTTTTAATATTTCCGTGAAACCACAGAAATTTTGTGGGAGTAGCAGAACCTGTTTTAAATTTAAGAGTGAAAAAATTTAAAAAATAGTCAACTATGTAAAGTAAACTCTCATGTCTCTAAATGCCAAATTTCTCAGAAAGAAAGGTGTCTAATGGCATATCTCAAGGGGTGAATACATTCCAGAAACATCAAAGAATAACACTTTAATCTTTAGAGCAATTAATATCCATTTCCAAAATTAAACCCTCCAAAATTAACAGCAGTATCACATTTTACAGACAAAATATTTTAACATTTCTACATTTTAATAAGATTTTAGTAATATGAAAATAAAGCCATTATAAAAGAGTTTATATTCTCACTAATTCTCCATGATTTAGACTTTCATACATAGTAAAAAACTAAAGGATAGAGGGGATTAAAGGATACAAGTATTTTAATTAAGAGCAAGCATCCAAGCAAAAAAGAACACAATTCAAACTTGAATTTTAATATCTCTAAATACATTAATAGAAGTAAAAATATTTCTTAGTTAAATATGTCTGATTAAATTCGTCTTGAAATACAGCATTTCTTGAAACAATCTGCTTTCACAGATTTAAAGATACCAGGCCTCTCCTTGTCTAGTGTTTCAATGACTGAAAATGTCCAGTTCATATTCTATGCCTTCGTTGTGATAAAACACAACGTTCGTTGTTTCAAACCTCGGCTCTTAAATTTCCTTCTACTTCCTTTACTGTTTTGTGCATTTTAAATGTGTGACAAGCAGCATTCTCTTAGCCTAAATTCCTGTGGCTTTTGAATGCAGGTTATTCTCATTGGTTATTGAAGCCATCCTAACTTGGGTTATTTCCTGTTTTACTAAACTGCCCTTTCAAAATGCTTATATTACACATGAAGCTCACTGACAACCTTCACTGGAAATATTTTAAAAGTAAATTTCATGTGCTATCATTTTTTTATAGCAGTTTCAGATTCTACAAAATAATCTCAATTTTCTATGATCACTAACTCAGAGCCAAGCTTTTTTTTACAAAGCCACTTAAGGACAGTACTGAAAGCAGACTATTTTTAAAGGGTCCCTCTCGGTTTATCATAATGTTGCCTCTTAACTGGGAATCATGAAGACCAGTCTCTCTCCAAGTCTATCATCTCCTTTTTTTTAATTTGTCCATTTATATGAAGTCTGCTTCTCAGTTTTATTGTCTAATTCATGTTTAGAGGGCAGTTAAAAAAGTAGATTTGCTTAATAACTAACTAAAAGAAATAAAATATTCAGCTGTGGTAATCAAATTAATTCATTATGCTCACATCTCTGACTAGAAACTCTTATATATTTCTGAATCACTTAAATTTCTGAAGCACTCTTGGTGTTTTCCATTGACACATCATTTATTTGGTGTGTATACACTGTTCGCAGAACATAATCATACCTTGAAGTTCATCTCATCCCTCGCTATATCCCTTTAGCACAGTGCTTGTAACTTTCACACAATATTTGTTTGATAAATGAATGATTGAACAAATGACTTTGTCATTGAGTTGTCTGATATTACCGAGTGATTTCATTCATTCCAGAAATGACTGAGCTATACTGTCCTGAACTTTGCTGTGTTAATAACATCAAAAATTCAAACATCGAAAATTCCTAAGAAAATTTCAGAGACTCAAGAATAGTGATGAGCAACATTTCTTGACAAGGAGATCAATTTAGAACATAGAAAAAAATGTTTGGAACCATATTTTGTGTATCAGAAAGTGTTTTACTATTCCTAGTCTCAAGTATTCATTTATTATTCATTTATTATTTACCTGACACAAATGTTTCTTTTCTTCTTTAGCTAAAATGCTGGGATCTATATAGCCGGCAGCTGTAGTAGTGACTGATTTTAATACTGTGCTGTTTAACAGATTTCACTGTTTAGTAAAATATCTTTTAAGTTAATATTTTTTGTCTTTTCTTGGCTTAAAGATATTTTTATTATTTAAAAGAAATTTATAGTATATTCTTTAAAGAAGATATCTTCCATGGAAATGAAACAGATAGTATATAGCTGCTACAGGAAGTATACTCATTCCACTTTCTTCAAAATATGCAGTTCTCACCACCCATTTTCTTGGCAACAATCTTAGCAAGGATTTAAATAGAATGTCAAAGAATAAATATAATAGCCAATAACTTCATAGCTGATCATTTATAAAGTTTCTTTTTGGCAATGACTTAGGTAACAAAGTCTAGAAATTGAAGAGGTGTGTCATTAAAGTGGACCAGAAAGCAGAAAGAAAGTAACAATAAAACAAGCTATGGGAAACAGGAAAATATCAAAATCCTAAGAAAAATTTATTAGCATTGTTTTTAACACTAATTCATATTTATTGGGGTCTTAATATATGCTAAGTTCTCTTGTAAATGTGTCACACGGACTAACTCATTTTGTCTTCACATAACTTTATGAGATAGGACAACTGTAGGCTAGAATATATTGGGTGGGCCAAAAAGTGCCTTCAGTTTTTTAAGTAAAAATAAAAGACACATTTTTCATTTTCACCAAGAACTTTATTGAACAACGTATTCACCCTTTTGTTCCACTACCTTCTGCCATTTTTCATGCAACTTCATAATTCTATCCTCCCAAAACTTTTTATCTTTTTGAGCAAAGAACTGTTTGTTCCAGGTGCCTCTTACAGTCTTCCAGGGAATTGAAATTTTTTCCATTAGGAGAATTTTATAAAGACCGAAATAAATGGAAATCCGAAGGTGCAATGTCTGGTGAATATGGTGGATGAATCAGAACTTCCCAGCCAAGCTGTAACAGTTTTTGCCAGGTCATCAAAGAAACATGCAATCTTGCATTATCCTGTTGGAAGATTATGCATTTTCTGTTGACAAATTCTGGATGCTTTTCTTCGAGTGCTGCTTTCAGTTGGTCTAATTTCCAGCAGTACTTGCTGGAATTAATCATCTGGTTTTCCAGAAGGAGCTCATAATAGAGGACTCCCTTCCAATCCCACCATATACACAACATCACCTTCTTTGGATGAAGACCGGCCTTTGGTGTGGTTGGTGGTGGTTCATTTCACTTGCCCCACCATCTCTTCTGTTCCACATTATTGTACAGTATCCACTTTTCATCGCCCATCACAATTTGTTTTAAAAATGGAACGTTTTCATTACCTTTCAGTAGAGAATCGCACGGGAAATACGGTCAAGAAGTTATTTTTCACTTAACTTATGTGGAACCCAAACATCAAAGCGAGTCACATAACCAAGCTGGTGCAAATGATTTTCAATGCTTGATTTGGATATTTTGAGTATGTCAGCCATCTCCCGTGTGGTATAACGTTGATTGTTCTCAATTATTGTTTCAATTTGATCGCTATCAACTTCAACTGGTCTACCCGACCGTGGAGCATTGTCCAGTGAGAAATCTCCAGCACGAAACTTCGCAAACCACTTTTGACACATTCGATCAGTCACAGCACCTCCTCCATACACTGCACAAATCTTTTTGTGCGTTTCAGTTGCGATTTTACCTTTCTTGAAATAATAAAGCACAATATGCTGAAAATGTTGCTTTTTTTCTTCCATCTTCAATATTAAGATGGCTACACAAAAATTCACCAATTTTGATAAGTCTTTTTTTAAATGCACACTGGTATGACAGCTGTCACATACAATCTAACAAAATTGTTTCAAATGAAGTTAAAGACAACTAAGTGCTAATAGAGCCATCTTACAGAAAAAAACGAATGAACCTTTTGAGTCTAAGTAAGTGGTACAGATATTATTGTCACTGTTTTACAGATCAACACTGAGGTAAATAACCACGTTAGGGGTCATAGAGATAGTAAGTGAGGAAATAGAATTAAAACTAATGTCTTCATATTCCTAGCTCAGTGTTTTGCTCTTAAATCATTTGCACACCATAACAAAGGCTAGCCAGTCATTTACTGTTATGTTACCCATGTTCTCCTAAGCATATAAAGACACTAGATTTCCTGGTCAGCCATATGACTGAATTTTAACCAATAGAATGTGGGCAGAAGTGATGAACTCCAATTCATACTTGTCCATAAAAGTCGCCCGTGAATAACCCTCCAGACTCTTACCACTAGAGAATGACTAGAGTATCTGTGAGAATCTGGAAGACATAGAGTCACAAGATGGAATGGGCCTTGGTGCCTGGATGACTGCCTGGCGTTCAGTCTTCACCACCTTCCTCCTCCACCAGACCCGCAGTGGAGTGTGCTGGCAGCAGAAATAAACTTGTGTTGTGAGAAGCCACTGGGAAATTAGGTTGCTATTTAGCCATTAGTCTACCAGATTCATAACCCTCCCACGTGATACCTCTGTAGAGATACAAGAGGACAGCAACATCCAACTCTGAGATATTAACCTGCTTCCCTTTCAATTCCTTTTAATTTTTGTTTTGTCCTTCTTACCACTTTTTCTTTTACTTTCCATAGTGTACATGGCCTCAGGATCAGAGGGTGGTATGGGCTGAGCATTGATCGAAGCAGCTGAACAGTAAAACAAATTACCTTATGAATCCACTTTGTTTTACTTACAAAAGCTTAAGGTCAGAACAAGGAGAGAGTTCATGAATATAGGCAAATTGTTTTAACGATAAACAGGAAGGAAAAAGGCTTCCCCCCAAATTAAAAAGGACTGCCCCGGGCTATAAGGAAGGTGATGCAAGCTGTGGCAGAATTATATTTCCTGCTCTTATCCTTCACCCTTTCAACGAGCTTTAATTGACTAGGAACCGCCAAGGCTCACAGCTCTGTACCTGGAGGCTTATTTCCCCAGAACCAGAAAGCCTCACTGCTCCATGAAAAAAACAGGTGGGAAGTGTGAAGGACCCAACCTGCCCCAGGAACCCTGGAGAGTCACTGGTTTCCTTTCCTGGAGAGTCTGTTTCCTTTTATCTCCTGAGCATTTCACAGAATCGCACAAGAGGTTGTGTACAAATACCCCAGGTCCCTTTCTCTTCAGGGGGAATAATTTTTTGTTGGCATTTTCATGCAGGATGACACTCCAGTCTTTCCCTGGCTTAATAATACCCCCCGCAGTCTTCCTTTTCCTGGTTTATTTCCCCACAAACCTACTGGTGTTTTCTGCACTTCCCAAATAAACTCCTTGAGTACAGATCTTTGTTTCAGGGTCTCTTCCTGGGAGAATCCAGACTAGGACAAACAAAGAAGCCTACAGACCCTAAAACAAAGGCCACCTGTATTTACTTCTGAAGGAACTAACAGGGATGCAGCAACAAGAAGTGAGAGTTTCACAAGATCTAGGAGCAGAAGGGGCTCGCATCCTGTTTCTTGAAAGAAACCAACAGTGATGTGGCAGGAGTTTCATGGTGTATCTAAGGAAGCAGGACCACAGGCAAATTCACAAAATATCCATGCCCAAAGTTTGGCATCAAAGTTGCAGAAAGCTGAAGGACCTGAAGGGAGTCGTCTCAACTTGATGGCTCAGCAACTTTCTATATGCACATATCAACTAACACCTTGACACAGTGTAAGGTTAGGGACTGAATGAAAAATGCTGCCTGCCACTTCAGTAAACAAAGGATGTTGCAGCCATCAAGCCACTACAGCTGCCCCCAATGGTGAGCCCTGAGGGAATTTAGGACGGAGACAAACAGGCTGCCCCTGCCAAGCCCTCAGCCACTGCAGCCGTCCCCAACAGTGCACCCTGAGGGGACTCAGGATGGGAAAGAACAGGATAGTGGCCCTAGGTAGCTAAGGTGCATATCAAAGGAATGATTTCAATGACCCCAGACTCTAGCATCTTCCCATACAATGAAAAGTGCTGAGTCACAGTTGTAGAAAAACGGACATATGGTTACCAGGGGAGAAAGTGGGGCAGTGTGGGGGACATAAATTGGGATACTGGGACTGACATACACACACTACTACATATAACATAGGTAACTAATAAGGACGTGCTGTATAGCACAGGGAACTCTTCTCAATACTCTGTAGTGACCTATATGGGAAAAGAATCTAAAAAAGAGTGGATGTATGTATAAGTATAACTAATACACTTTGCTGTACAGCAGCAACGAACGCAACATTGTAAATCAACTATACTCTAATAAAAGTTTTTTAATTAATGAATTAATTTTTTTAAAAGTGCTAAATTCATTAACTTGAGATGTCTGGCTTTCTTTAACTAATGTTAATCTTTTTTTAATTTTTAATTTTTATTTATTTATTATTATTATTTTTTAAATTAATTAATTTATTTATTTTTGGCTGTGTTGGGTCTTCGTTTCTGTGCGAGGGCTTTCTCTAGTTGCGGCGAGCGGGGGTCGCTCTTCATCGCGGTGCGCGGGCCTCTCACTATCGCGGCCTCTCTTGTTGCGGAGCACAGGCTCCAGACGCGCAGGCTCAGTAGTTGTGGCTCACGGGCCCAGCTGCTCCGCGGCATGCGGGATCTTCCCGGACGAGGGCTCGAACCCGTGTCCCCTGCATTGGCAGGCAGATTCTCAACCACTGTGCCACCGCCACCGGGGAAGCCCTAACTAATGTTAATCTTTTGATGTCCCGACTACCTGGTCTTTGTCGCAAAAGCCCCTATTTATCCTGGCTCCTCCCTCACCTCTTCGGAGCTGTCCCTCCCAGCGATCTGAGAGTCTGTCTCCAGGGCTTGAAGTTCTCAGAAAAATCCCCCGAATAAAACGTAACTCTCAACTTTTAGGTTGTGCATTTTTTTTGTCAATAGGACCGTTTATACCATAATCTAAAGTGGGGTAAGAATGGAAAGAATCAGAAAAAACTGATTAAGTGCGATCAGTTCAGTGGCTGGGGGCTCAAAGATCCAGATTAAATTTTACTAGAAAAGTTATATATTATTAAAGAAGTTATATTTCTTGCATACCTGAGTTTGAAAATTAAGATTCACACCTTTTTATGATACTGTGGTATGCTGGATTATACTTTTCTATTATTCACTCCTACCTTCTCTATAGAACTTTTCATGCATCCTGTGGGAAAAGTATTAATCCCTGCCTTTGTGATTCGGGGCTTAGATAGATGACATATTTTGAGCAATAGAATATGAATAGATCTGCCAAATGTCATATTTGAGCAGAATATTTAAGAGGAATTGTGTGTTTCCACTTAGGAGCTATTCTATCAGCTTGTGTCTCAGAATGAGGATACACGTAGAGGTCAAACCAGCTGACCTGAAATATATATGTAATGTGAATGAGAATAAATGGTTGATGTTTAAGCCACTGAAATGAAGGAGATGCTTATTAGCACAGCAAAGCTGACCAATACGTATACTAAGGGAGAAAATCAGAGGAAGACAACCAAGAAAGAGCTGAAGTACTTCCTAAGGATGGAGCAAAAATTCCACTTTACTGTTCAGTGTGGTTGATATTCTGCAGTCTATCAGTCATTATATTGCCTCTCTGAAATTCACAAAGCAGTTCCACTAACAACACAATGGACTATGTCAAAATATGAGGGAGGGGGAGAAGGAATGCAAAGACTATTTTAAAGCTTTCTGTGAAGAAGTTTCGATCTCATTATCATGAAAAGTTGGAAGGCATTCTCTTTCTAAATGACTGTAAAGTTTAAAATGCAAGTTGGGAATTCACATGAATGCCTAGAACTATGAGTCACTGAAAAATCCTGGAAATGTTGTTAAAATAGTTCTATACTCCTCCTCCCAGCTAAGCCTTTCTTAAGGCATCCTAAGTCTTTGGATCCTGAGGTGTAGATGGAGGCATGGAAGAGACTGTTGAGTTCTTGTTTGGTGTTTGTAAGTCTCCATGAACAATTTTTACCCTGTATACTGAAGGCTTATTTTTAGAATGATTCCTTTCATGTTCACTTTAAAAATTAGAACAGTTTTCAGATAACAGATTAAAAGAATAAGTAATTGAGTCCGGAAAGAGGAGCATATTCTTTCATGCCAAGAGGACATTATTTAGCGTTGGGTTTAAGCAATCATTTGCTAAATGATACCATCATGGCTTAAAAGAGAAACAATCAGTGTTCATTTTCTTCATGTGGATTGTTTGTGCTGTGGTTTAAGTGTGTCAAATTTTGTTTCCAGTTTCTTGACATCACATGAAGTGTTTAGCTTCATGTATTTTGTATATGTTCTCTTGACTTACGGACACACAAATTTTAAAACATAAAACCTTAACCAATCTTCTGCTACTTACCCTGCTCCAGAAAAATTTTGATAAAAGAAATATTTAATAACTTGTTTAATGTATTTTTAAGCAAATCACGGAGTTCTTCTCATTGACTTTCCACACTTTCACCTCCAAATCTGCCAACCTCATACTCCGCAGTCCCTTCTAACACAAAAAGTAAATTATCCATGCCCTTAACTAGAACCAAGCCCTCTGTTTCTGGCCTGTATCCTAGGCCTTCTTGAGATACCAAGGATTTTTTTCTGGTGGCTATTACTCTGAAGTCTTCGGTTTTTCCCTTTTCACCTAGATCTTTTTCATCAGCAAACAACATAGGCATGGGCTCAATGGTGGGGCCTGGTACCTTTGGGTGTGATACAGACTGCTAGCTGGTCACCAAAACTGTTTTGTCTTCTTCTTGGGCACACAATAGCCTACACGTCCCAGCCTCACTTACGCATAGGAGTAGTCATGTTACTAACTTGTAGTCAATAAAACTTGAGCAGAAGTTTTCTCCCACAAAGCTTTGCCCCACAAAAACCTGCTATGCGTCATTCTCCAGACAGATATAGACAACAAGGTAATGTTGGCAGTTCTTTTTTTAAAAATAATAATTCTACAAGAGTCCTTAAATTCCTACTAGGAGAAGATTCACTCATCGATCAGCATTAACTAATTTAGACTCTACGTGAGCAACAAAAAAGTTAACATGGTGTTAAGCCACTGAGATTTGGGGCTGGTCTAATAGAGAAGCTAGCGTTATCTTTACTGACCTAAATATCGAGAGAGTGGAAACAGGGAGACCAGTTAGGAGGCTATCGTGATACTCCTCAAATAGTAGTCTCAATAGTAGGCTATTTCTCTACTCTTTTTTAAAGCCAAACTCCTCAACAGAATTACCAGTCTTTCTCATGTCAACTCTAAAACTTCTCTTGACCTCCACAGTGCTAAATCTAATCACTGATTCTCAATCTTAATTTTACTCTATCACCACTAACTTCAGAGTTGGTCATTCTCTATGCATAAATGTCCATTTCATATTGCTTTCTCTGTGTCACTGTCTCTTGGCTCTCTTCTTACCCCACAGTTCCAGCCATCTCAAACACCACTGCAGGATCTCCCTTATTTTCCTGCTTTGTACATGCTTCAGTGACCTGGGGCTCATTTCATGGACTTCTTCTCTCCTCTTTTAATCCCTGTCTATTCCATATAAATACCATCTATGTGGTTACTATCTCCAAAATTTTAACTCCTGGTTACACCTCTACCTGGCATCCCATGTAACAATATCCACTGACCCACTAGGAATTTTACTGTATGTCTCATAGACATCTCAAACTTAACATATCCAAAACCAAACTCTTGACTGTGCTCTACCCTCTCATCTGTTCCTATCCTAATGGTCCCCACCTCAGTAAATGGTAACTCCTTCTTCAGTTATCCTGATCAAAAATCTTTGACTCCTCTGGTTTTCCCATTCCCCATATATAATTTACTAGAAAAGTTTATTATCTTTACTTTCAAAATATATCTTGAACCCGTCTCTTACCCAAACCCTCATTGTTGCTATCCTTTTTTGGTTATATTCACTAGTTTTTTGTATGTTTTTTTTTTAGATTCCACATATAAGTGATAACATACAGTATTTGTCTTTGTCTGATTTATTTAACTAAGCATAGTACCCTCAAAGTCCATCCATGTTGTTGCAAATGGTAAAATTTTATTCTTTTTTATGGCTGAGTAGTATTCCATCATGTATATATATATACCACATCTTCTTTATCCATTCATCTGTTGATGGACACTTAGGTTGCTTCCATATATTGGCTATTATAAATAATGCTGCTATGAACATTGGGGTGCATGTATCTTTTCAAATTAGTGTTTTCATTTTCTTTGGATAGCTACCCAGGAGTGGAATTGCTGGATCATATGGTAGTTCTATTTTTAGTTTTTGAGGAACCTCTGCACTGTTTTCCACAGCAGCTGCACCAATTTACATTCCCACCAACAGTGTACAAGGATTCCCTTTTCTCCACACCCTCACCAACAATTGTTCTTTGTGGTCTTTTTGATGATGGCCATTCTGACAGATGTGAGGTGATTTCTCATTGTGGTTTTGATTTGCATTTCTCTGATCATTGCTACCTTAATACAAGTCATCTTAAACTCTTTCCTGTATTATTTACTAGCCACTGACTGCCTCCTCTGCTTCTACTCGTGACTTCCTAGAATCTGTTCTCAAAATAGTAGCCACGGTAATGCTTTTGCAACATAATTCAAGTCATTGTCATTGCTTTGTTCAAACCCTCCAATTGCTTTCCATCCTCTACAGAATATAATTCCAAGTGCCATTTTTTCTTTTGAATTTTAATATAGTTGGTTTGTATATTTTAATGCAGATATTAAAACAAATATAAAGAAATAAATAATGCAGATATCCTAGCAAAGTTTTTTAAAATTGGAGTTTGCTTCTTGAGCCTATTTATTTTTTAAAATACTATTTATTATTTTTATAATTACAAAGTGAATGTATGTTACTATGGACACTTTGGAACATAATGAAAAAGAAAAAAGAAGAAATATTTAAACCTACCAGTAATACCACCAACCAGAGCTAACTCCTATTCCGTGTTAGAGCTTATACCTAGGCCTTGTATTCAGTAAGAAAGCACCGGGAAAGCTAGCCCTGTTATTTTTGGATGGTGTCTATTCTCATTGATCTAAAGTGTATTCTTATCACCCAATATCAAGTTCTATACATTTTACACATGTTTATTATTATTATTGCTTGTACCCATTTTCAGAGGGAGATTAGCTTATATTTCCATTCCATGAAGAGTCTATCTAATAAGTGATGCAGATAGAATTTGGTTCACATTCATTTTTAATGCTACTAATATAAGTAGAGATAAAAAGTCCCAAAGGGTAGTGGGGCATAGGATTAGTGGTCTATGGAATTACCAACTTTTCTTATCTTTTAATATGAAAAAAGGAAGTAGTGCTAAAACCATTGAAATTTGTTCAACTGTGTCATAGAAGACATTAAAGTTGAATCTAAGTTTTAACAGATTGAAAGAACCCCTAAACATCTATCCATTCATTCAGCAGATATTCAGCTATTGACCACCCACTGTGACCCAGTTACTATCCAATGCAATGAAGAGATGTTATTCTTAACTCAGGGTCAACCTGAAGAAATACCCTAATGGATTCACTAGACAGTGAGCTTTTGATGGCAGATATGTGTCTTAATCTCAACACCTAGTGTAGGGCCAGATATCAGAGCTCTCATTTGAAGAAACTTTGAAGAGCACATTTTCCACAGAGGTCAGTCTCAAGGCTGATATCATTTATTCCTAATAGTTGAAGCCAATTATAGAACAACTAAGGCTTTGTGCTAAGTACCTGTAGATATTATTTCATATAATACTCCTATAATTTTTTAATAGCCATCTATGAAATAGCTAGCATTAACCCCATTTTAAAGATGTGAAAGTTTAAGTGACTGGTTCATGTCATATAGCCAGTGGCCACAGAGGCAAACTTCGAGGACAAGTTTGTCAGACTTCAAAGCCCATATTCCTCCCATGATCTCATACTGTCTCTTGCTAATCTTCAGAATTTGTAAAATAGCAGAGACTTTGAGACTATAGGCTGTGAAATCAACCTAACAGGGGTTGTTTTTTTTTTTTCTCTTTTGTTTTGTTTTCTTCCTTTGGCTGCACCATGTGGCTTGTGGGATCTCAGTTTCCCAGCCAGGGAATGAACCCAGCCATGGCAGTGAAAGCATGTAGTCCTAACCATTAGGCAACCAGGGAACTCCCAACCTAACAGGGTTTGAACTCCAAAACCAACACTTGCTGTGTACCCTTTGACCAGCTATGTAACCTTTCTAAATCTCAGTTTCTTCATCTGTAAACTGGAAATGATACTACCTATCTCAAAGGGCTACTGTGAGAATTAAATGAGGTGATTCACATGAAAGTATTATACTTACGATGTAATAATTGCTCAATAAGAGTGAGCTATTATTATTATTGTGAAGATACTAGCCTATTTCATTTTCTTTAAATTAATTGTTTAAATATGTATTATACTTTATATTACATATATTTTATATATATATGTGTGTGTGTGTGTGTGTTTGTGTTTGTATATTTCTGTTCCTCTCTATTTTTCTCTAGAGAGATCAGGCAAGAATTCTACATAAATGATAAACTGGCATACAGAGGGGAAATTATATACTTATCTCATAAAAAGTAGTGGAGTCAGGATGTAGAACTTGTGTCTTCTGTCCCAGTGTTTCTTGTACTCTACCATATTACCTTAACTTTGCAGTAAATGAAACAAGAGGAAGTCTGTTCTGTGTAGGGGAAAACTTCTCAACTAAAAGTCTGGAAAATATCACTAAGGAAGGTGTATGATCTCTATCTACAATGTTTCTCTTCACAGTGTGACAGACCATGATCAATTTGTAATGGCTTAGGTATTCAGTGATTACAGGCAACTGGTTGAACCAGATCACTTACTTCCTTTATTCCCTTCTCATTGTGTAAATTTCTGACACTATGAGACTACATTAAAAACAAACCACTCCTGCTGTTGTGAGCCTTGAAGTCAAACCAGGGAAGTTTAACTTTAAGGCAACTGCACTATCAGGAAGAATGAATGAGGGAGCAGCCCATATGCTGGCCCATCTTCACTCCTGCAAATTGCATTTCTGACAAGAGAACTGCCATATAGTGAAGGCTCCCTGTTAGGTCAATGGATTTGGAAATGGAAGGTGCGTCATGATTACACAGAAAAAGTCCCTGACCAATAGCAAAGGCTGCCACAAAGGCACATAAATAATGACAGCTAGTAGCAATATGAGAGACACTCTTACTAACTTCAGAGCTTCTAGATATTAAGCTCATGGACACCAATTGCAAAAACTCAAGATGTCAATAGGATAAGTGAGGCTATATAAGCTGATTAATTAGAAGAGCAGATCATTAACAAGTTTCTGTTGGTAGCTTTACCCTGGTGATTTTTGTTTTATGGGCTGTTTTTCTTTAGAACCTACATCCATGTATGTTGTCAGACAAAAATCTACTTTGCGAAAGATCAGTATTTGGTTGCATCTAGTCATGAATCATATACACATTAAGTGCTTCAAGCAGTTGTGCTCACGAGATCAATGGTGACACCCCGTATTGCTCAATAATTTCATTCTGAAGGATTGGGGGCACTCTTCACCCCGTATCTTATATGGATTTCAGACGCTGGTATGTGTACTTTTTTCCAAGTCTAGGGGTGGGGAGCATATTTGCCAGAAGCCAATAGGCACCCACAAACACAACACCATGTTTCTTTTAAATGATATGGAACCAAATATTCCTGTTAGTAGGGAAAAGTTGATATTTTAAAATACTCCAACATAAAGAATTTTGACAAATTTCATGGCACATTCTGGAGGTGGAAGGAGTATTATTTTTTTAATTGTAAAGACATTTGATAAATGACTTATCCATGTTGATTCTGATCATTTTGTGAAATGCAGAAGGGTATTCAAAAGAGATCAGAGAAAAGAGATCGCAATGTTTCTCATTCGGCTACCTTTTTATGTTTGTCTGGTAGATTGAAGTTTACCTGGCATCAGTCTTTCAACAGACTGAAATTAACGTCTCTAATTCTGACTCTCACCCAGGGGTCTGCTGTTATCTGAAGGTATGTTAATCGTGCTGCATGAGTTGTAAGCCTGTCCCCTCAGCCTAGAGAGCTTATTAGGCTCTCTATGAGGTGCAGAAGAGGAGCAAGAAGCCAGCGCCAGTTATTCACTGCCTTATGACTCAATTCTAATCACTTCAGCTCGTGTGACTGACAGAGAAATGCTCTTCGCCGTGATTGAGGGTATTGATTTCCCAACCCCTTTCGGGGCACACTGGAGAGACACAATCAGAGGCTTTGGCTTTCAAAAAAAACCTCTTCATCTGCCTTAATGATCTGATCGATAATCAGCATCAAGACTAAGAGATCTTCAACAAAGCTTCTTCCTATGTCTTTATTTTCTTTCTTCCATTGGCTGGAGATCTGCTGAGTCAAGGTGATCTTAACAGATCAGAAAGTGAACAGTAAGCAACAACACTAGCAGCCTTTCGTGACGGTTGTTAGATCTACACGTTCCCATCATTAAAAAAAAAAAAAGGTGTCTCCCTGTTCCTCCTCTGCACCCACACCCTTCATGGGCCATTGGCTGGCAAACTAACCCTTGCATACATGACTAGACACTCTGAGAAGCAGCAAGTGAAATCACTTCTCTGATTCAACCAAGTGGAACAGGGAGTGCGGGGGAGTGGGAAACATTCATACACAATGAGATAGCTCATGAGTTTCATATTTTACGGTGGAAGATTACAGGCAAAGTTAAGTCTGAATTATGTCTGAAGAACAAGAAGTAATGTGACATATTCAGCTCGCCCAAATACTGAGTATCTCTAGACAAAGCTTTCCATTTTAAGCTTCTAAATGTTGAAAAGTAAGAGTTCTGCTCTATTATGAGCATTTTATAGAACATTTTACCCTTGAATTTTTTAAAGGATTTTTCATCAGTCACCTCTGTGTGAAGCCCTGGCATTTTAAATTAAAATTGAACTGCTGTTGCCACATCTTGAAGAGTTTTTAGATTAATGTTTAAAATTAATTTGTACATTGAAGGGCCATCTCTAAATCCTGGAATTGCCCCCCTTTTCCCCTAAAAAAAGGTTGCCATCACCTTCCTCAAAAGTTTGCTTTGTTAGAATTTTAAGGAGAATTTTTTTTATATAACTCCATAGCTTTGACTGTGGTAAATGGTTAATTTGTGATTCTATTTAATGTATTTGTTATTCAGTTCTAAGAATTCCCTACTGACTAAAAAAACAGTAACACTTATCAAAAACCATCTATATTGCCAAAGTGTGAAATGTTTCCAATTAAAATTTCATTCATGTTTAGCCAATCTTTCAATTGAATTAAAAAAGCAGAAAACACATATAATCTAATGTATCCTCTGTGACGAGTGAGTCTTTAGTTTGCTGAATTCAGAAGAGCCTCATCCAGTATAATCACTGCATTCATTCCAATTATAAGAGCAAAGTTGTGCAGACTTCTTATGTGTTCTGCAGTGTCAAGAAGCGCAGCGCACAGCACTAATACCTCAAGTGAAAGAGGCAGCGGTTTCCCACAGCAGCTCCTTGATTTAAATTACTGAGCACATTTATTATGCTTCTGTTCTTCAGACTGTGAAATACCATAGTACAGTAGCTTTGTTCTGACCCCTTCTCCAAAGCCCTGCCTCAAAGTGTGACTAATCTAGTGCCGGATGGCAGCTAACTTCAACATCAGACAACACGAAAATTGAAGACACTTTTTATCCTCTTGCCAATCTCCGAGTGTCTGAATAAGCCTCGTCAACTTCATTACAAACTCATCATCTCTTGTGTAGATAATGATAGCCTAGGCTGGTGGAGAACTCAGCTTCTTGTTGTTTTTACTGACTTTCTCTGCCTCCAGGCCAAGCATCTGTGGGGATAATGAATGGAGCAATTCTTTTGGCACAAAACAAAAGGCTCTTGGGGTGGGGAAAGGCCCATGGCGTCAGTCTAGGCCCAGCTCTCACAAACGAAAATTCTTTGTTATGAATTGGTTCTCAGAAAATAGCTCTGTCGTAACCAGAGAAGTGAAGGACACAGAGTAACTTTGTACTGTGGCAGGAGGTTAAAGGCAGTGACCATGTGAAAGAATTTCAGAGGGATTTGATTCTTCTTTTATTTTATTTTATTTTTTCAGGTTGCCTTGGCTCAAGCCTATTTGCACGAGATAAAATAACTGCATAGTACCAGATGGACTATTTAGGATACATTCATCCTTGCTTTTCAAAATGGTAGACTTTCTGAATTACTTTTCATATAGCTACCCATGGGATATATTTAGAGAATATGAGAATACAGCAGCAGGAAATGTACACAGATCTAGCAGCATGTTTTAAAATGAAACTCATTCATTATTACAATAGTATATGAATATGTATTACACCTTTCCTTAGTCTCCTTAGGCAAGATAAGAAGTAGATTTCATAATGATTTAGAATTTAAAATATTAAAATAAGGTTTTATGATTTGGATGGAAATCATATTTAGAAAACTGGGTAACAATTAAACATGCCTTATAAGTCTAGTAGCTTTATTTCATTTATGAATATCCCAAATGCTATTTGAAATGATCACTTAGCAGATTCTGCTATTAGGAATATTAATCTGTGACACATTTAGTAAAAAGGATCTCCGTTAAGGATTGTAGTTAGATATGATAGTTACCTTACCAATTTCTTTTCTTTTTTTTTTTTCTTGCTTTAAGAATGTTAAGCTGGTGTGAAAATCCCAAAATAAAATCTATTCCCTTAAAATCTGATTATTTACTTGGAAGTGATAATAGCTTTTGCACACTATATAACTAATCCATATGTGCCTAACAAACATACAAAGTGTTCATCTGTATTGATAAGAGATTTGCTAATTTTGTTTGTTTTAGATTGATTTTCCGTTGTCATTTTCATGTTGGCAATCACGAAAGAATGAATGAATAGGATGGCTTCAAGTCAATTTATAGTAGTATCCTGAGCAATCCCAGTAATAACTGTAGAGGTCATAAAATAAGAGAAACAGTAAGAGCTAGGGAAAAATTATCTATAAATCTTTAGCAAAAAGACACCTATTTTCTTATTCCCTTTGTTAAATAATATACTTTGGCATTTGTTTCTCATAATTAAACAGCAAACGCTGTATTTTACATGGAGATATACTGATATCTCGTGAAGAGAATAGATTAATGTAATGTTTTGCTACCTTTGACCTTGTATCCTTGGGTCTCTTGATTCTATGTCACCAAACATAGCACTGTAATAGAGTAGAGGTCCAGCTAATAGTGTGTGCCATTCTGACTGTCATGCTCCATCATTGTAACTTACTGCATGAGGTCCCCAAAGTGGTCTCGTGAACACGTGCACAGGCATGCCCATGAGTGCACACCCACACACACACACAAGTCTCATTGGCAGATGTAATCAGAGAATGCTTTTAAATACAAATTCTTCATTCAACTTATAAAAAAGTAAATCAACTTGTCCAAGGGCTGAGTTCTAAAATGTTATGTTCAAAATGTATTTAAATCCACCTCCTTTATAAAGTTTATTAAAAAGAGATAGTCACCAAACATCCAAGTCCTTTCATTTTTTGCATTATGCCAAGATGGCAAAATGCTATCGATTTACATTTCAATATTCTTTTCAACCTAGAAATATTAAGATTTCTAAAAAAAAGTAAATACTTTATGATGTTTATGTTCCTTGAAATTGTTCCCCTTAGGTGACTGATTTTAAAAAGAAAACTTAGAAATATATTAAGTTATTTACAAGCTAAATATACTAAATAAGTTGCTTCCTCACTACCTACTTCCCTGTTCCTATATAGGAATAAATGTATGAGAGAGAGAGAGAGAGATTTTCCTTCCAACTAATGAGAAAACTATATGAATTTCAAGCAGCTGAACATTACCCCAAAGCTATTACCCAACTCTTCAAACTTTAAGAAGGGATTAAAATTCCTTAGGAATGCTGCGGTCTTCTAAGTAAGTCTTAAAAACGTAAATGAAGAAGCAGCTGTAACTGTTTATAAGTGAAAGGAATACCCAAGAAGTATGTTTGCTCTTAAGAAGCCTATCCCAAACCCATTATGGGATTTTAAATTCCCATCCTCTCCCCTGTTCCCCAGTCTCTCATCCTCTTCCCTCTCCCCCCCTCTCCTTTCCATTTTCCTTCCACTGCTCCATTCTCCAGCCTCATTTTAGGTGCTGAATCCATTAGACTTTAATGAGCAATTTCCACTATCTGGTAATAACACTGTCTTTTTCTAAATTCACTTGAATATAACTCTTGGGCAAGATCATTTCAATTCCAAATATTACCCCAGATGACTGGTCTGATAGGTCCAACATTATTTTTTTAAGAAAAAATCATAACAAGATAAGCAGTGGTTATAATAATTTAATCTATTTTGAAAGCATCGCAAATGTTTCATTTTTGTAAGAAAACTACGAACAGTTGCCATTTTTGTTACTTCACATAAATATATATATATACACACGCGCACACACACACATACATATGAACATGTTATATAGTTAGGTGCACAAGCAAATTTGAAAGAAAAGTTGTCTTATCTTGCTAAACCAATTTATTAACACGAAACATGAGCTAGACACAACAATAGCCATAGTAGCCATTTGGGGAAATGTTTCTGTGTAAACCTTATACAGAGTAGAAGGAGAAGTAATTTTTAGCCAATGTCATTTTTTTCTGTATGTTGGCATTTAAATTGCATTTTATAAAATTTTAAAAATACATTTTATTTTACATTTTTGCACCTGAAATTTTACTAATTGAAGTTTCAAATCAGAAGCATGATGGTTATCTGCATAAATTGAATGTTAGGTATAAAAATTATGTTTAAAACTTTAGAAATAAAAATGTTCTGTTAATTGGTATCATAGTAAAAATGGGTTAAATGTTCTTCCTAATATGGCCCGCCTAGACACATATGAGGCCCTCTGACAGATCAATACATATGTAAACAGGATACCAGATCCCAAGTGCAATTAGAAAATCAGATTGGAATTCTTTATTCTACAATTAAAACACAAGACTTAAAAGGAAAAACAGCACATTTTCAATTAAATCAACTAAGTACAAGTTAGTTACTACCATGTCTCACTTCTAAAATAGTAGCTTTTGTTGGCACGCCTTAGGAAGTAAATGTTTACCCAGAGAAATGTAATTTCCTTTTCTTTTATTTAGAAACTGCATGAGCTGGTCTCTGCTTTCCAATTTTCCTTTTACTAGTTAAAGTAGTAGAGAGATTTCTCATTTTCTTCATTTTGTATTAGAATTGCATAGTTGAGTTTGTATATATTTGAAAGAGAAAGACAATATTTTTCCTAATGTTAATTAGCAACTTTCTTTCTTACTTCCACTATGTTTTTTAAATTAAAAATAAACCTTGATATAACATCAATGCCTATTTCCAAAGTTATTTTGAATAACATCTGCTGATGAGAAGCATGCAAAAAACTTTCATGCTGGTAAATGTAATTACTAATAATTTCATCATGATTGCTATGACTACAATTTACTTATTCTTAATTTATTTTTATAATGAACTGCTTCACTAAAATGACAAATGATTCCATTAGTTAAGAAACTAAAATGTCAATTTACATGTGGTCTTTGGTGACTAATTTGCTGAGTTGAGGGTTTTGTTTTCGTTATGATAATAATATTTGGCTATGCTCTGTGAGCAAAATTTATGAGGTCTTAAATATTAATCTTTCGATTTACTGAAACAAGGTAATTTTCAGCTTTAAATTGTTAGCAGTTTCTCTTTCAGGGTCTTGAATACACAAGTTTTAGGCACAAACTTCTGAAACCATGTCATCCAAAAAATAATGCTCACTTTGTTCCCTGGGATCAAAACAATTCTTTTTCACTAATGACTGCAAATATCAGCTCATTTCTAACACAGTTTCCAATGGAAAACATTACTCAGTTGTCAGTAAAAGAAAAGGGATTACATCAGCATTCAGGGGGAAAAAATGTTCTGTTCCTTCTCACTCCATAGTCTATGTTCAATCAGCCTGGAGCTAATGGAAGCCCTCCAGTGCAGAGAAATAAACACACACAGTTGGGCAAATAGTCCAAAATCAAATCTAGTATATAAGGTGGACAATACATAGTTAGTTCCATTACCGAACCCTCCCTTGGGAGCCAGAGCAGCTTCGGAGCCCTTCTCATTACACACCAGCACCATCTGTAGCCAGCCTGAGCCTGATTTGGGAACATATAAAGTACACGAAAAAAACAGACTCAGAATCAGGAGCCAGAGAATCCTATTTCAAGTTTAAATTTTGCTTGTGAGAGATCATTTGGTTTTAGACTCAGCAAACAGTGCGCCTCATCACTCACAATGAGGGACGCATGTAGCAAGGATTACTTCAGATCAGGGAGATTGAAGGTAATTGCTACTTTCCACAGGGATGTGTCTAGCTCTCCTATAGCTCAGGAGAGTTACAGCATGGTCCCATTAGCAGCAGAGCTTCTATTCCACTTCAAATGGCAGGTTCTCTTTCCTTGTGGCATTTGTTTCAGTGTTGTTGTTAAATTGCATTATTTAATTCTAAATTGTAAATGGAAAGAAAGCCAATGGCATTGGCATCCTTAAAATCCATAGACACTTCGTGTGTGTGTGTGTGTGTGTGTGTGTGTAGTGTGTGAAATTTAAGAAAGGCTCTGGCTCAAATATAGAGCAGAAAGCTTTTATTTAGTAAAAATAAACCATGAATTACTACTAACAGGAGCAGATGATGCCAGTTGTTTCTGTTTGGGGGCTAAAAAATTGAAGACATTATTACCAATTTTAAAATATGTTACAAGATTATGTGCAGTACTTGGATTTTTCACCCAAAATATGCCACCTACCAGCTAGCACAAGTTACTTTATCAATATTTTCTCTTGTCATTTTTATTCCACCTCCATTCCCCAAGCAACCTCCAGCTTCATCTGGTATCAGAATGTCTCTGGAAATCTGATTCTCCTCCTCTATTTGAATCACCCTCATATAGAACTACAAATGACTGTGGTTTTTTGGCTTTTGAATGCCATTATAAATATGTAGAGAGCACTGACTACATAAAAAGTATCTAGGGATTTATAGGCAGGGTAGATCACATTCATCTGAGGGGATCAGAGAAGGCACTCTGAACATTGTTTGGACCCTGGCTTCCTGCCCAAGCAGAAGCTGTACTTCCTGTAATCTAAACCCTGAAAGTAGTAACCAGCCCCCAACCTAGGAAAACCCACAGTCCCCAAATTGTATCCCTCACCTCCTTCTTGGTGCACATCATAGGTGGGAATCGTTAGTTATCAGTCACACCCTCCTCTGGCCCTCACCTGCTGCTGGAGGTGTTTCCAAGCTTGCCAAACATCAGCTCCTTTCCACGACTTATGTGGCTGCAGGAGCACTGATTGTCGTCCCTCCTGGTATGGTAGGACGATTAGGACCTCAGCCATGACCTGGCAGTATCTCTAGGTGGCATCCTAACACCCTGGAGTGATAAACTGAATCTCAAACAAGATCCTGCAAATAATTAGATATTTCTTTCCCCACCCATCCTCATACTCTGAGATGTGTCGTTTTGCTCTAGGCAAAAATGTTAAGTGGGCAAAGTTGTTATTGCTAATGATGTCCCCCTGCTGCATCCTGTGAGACAGACCTACCTCTGGACTTCTTTAGAATTTGACTTTTCATGTTCTTGGTCTTGGCTGAGAAATGTCAACAATCCTTCCGAACACTCTTGATAAGTTCTATTCATTTTTGTTTTTAGACTTGATGAATCCCCTTCACCCTAGATTCTGATACAGACTATTTTTTAGAACCTGAACTTTCTAGTAAGATGGATCTGCAATCAAATCTTATTTCTCTAATTTTCTGGTTGTAGATTTGTATAAGTTACTTAATTTTTTAAATCTCTGTTGCTTCAACTAAAAAATAGGTATAAGAATAGCACTTTCATCATAAGATTATGGTGAGTATTGAATAATCTATGTAAAGATCTTTATCAAGTTAGTAATCAATGAATGCTAACTATCATTATTGTCACTTAATAATAACAACAATAATCATAATATAAACCTGTGTTGCAATTTGTCCCTTGCTTAAGATTTTGTTCAATAGTTCTGATCCTCAATCATACCTACCCAGTTCTGATACCTCCTATTATAATACCCAAAACCATGTCCTTGAATACCTTCTTCTCGCAAAAAGACAAGAGTTATCATTTACCAAGTAGTTCCTATTGTCAAATACTGAGCTAAGTACACTATGCACAAATCACTTTTAATCCTTATAACGATTATACAAAGTAGGAATTAGTATTACTACCATTTTACAAAAGAGGAAACTGAGGCTCAGAAAAGTTAAGTAATGTGTCCAAGTTCACAGAAAGTAAACGGCAATGTTGGGACTTAAATCTCCCTTTGTGGCAGAGATTGTCATTAACGTCTTAATACTCATTTCCTCTTCTCGTGGACACACTGACTGTATTTTCCAGCCTTCCTTGCAGTGAGAGTTCTCCATGCAACTGGATTTCAGCCAATGGGATATGAGTGAAAGTCATGTACACAATTCAATTCCTGGCTTCTTTAAAACTCCCATGTAAAATCCTTTAGGTTTTCTCCCCACTTCAACTGGCTGGATGTCAATACCACATGGTGAAAATGGCAGAGCCTTCATCAGCTTGGATCCTTGAATAACAGCATGGAGTAGAGTACTTCCCGCCACCCACTCACTTTGCCAGCTGAGCTGGAACAAGCTTGTTCTGTGTTTGAGACATATGCTTTGCAGTCTTTTAAAATAAATCACAGTCCAATGGTACTGTAACTAATACAGTGTCCAACTCTAATGTATTCTATCTCTGCTATTATATTATACTGGCATAAGAACTAGCCAGAAAAGTGTCCCAATCTGCTGAATCACAGAGGAACTGTTGAAATGTTTAACAGGTATTTTGCCTCAACTTTGGAATAAAGGTATTAAAGATTTTAATTAATAATTTCAAAGTATTATAAAATGAAGCCCTTAAATTAGAGAATTATACATTTCAAAAGTTAACTTGTAATGTTCTCCAATTATCCAAAATGGTATAAAAATGAAATACGCAGGATAGCTTTAATCATGGAAATCAATCCCTAAAGCTTTTTAAAACGTTGTTTAGAATTATCCATTGTATCCATGGTTTTGTACCTCTCTTTGTGACTGACACATTTTTGAACTGAACTAAATTTTGATAACTCACACAAAGAGTCGATTACACTTTTTAAAAAGTAGTATTCTATCAAAATCCTCTGCATGTTGGAACCATTAAGTGTAAAATTTTTTTTAAATATTGCCTTCTCTTAACACATTGATTAGCAACAATCATGACAAGCAATGAATGCTTTTATTTCACAATTTATTCAGAACTTTGCAAAATACATATTTTAATCTACAAACGTCCAAATTCAAGGTTTGGTGCCATGGAGAGAAGGTCCTATAGTGTACAGTCAAGATAAACATTTTGAAATTAGACAGCCCTATTTTTATATTTTGTCTTCCATATTTATAAGCTGTATAACTTTGAGAGATTTACTTAAAATCTCTTGGCTTCTGTTTTCTTTTCTGTAAAATAGGGACAATAATTACACCTCCCTCAAAGATTGGATATAGAAGACTGGCAAGAAAAGTATATCAACTGACACATCATAAGTGCTCAGTAAATACTATCTTTTTAAAGACTATAATTATTATTAGCCTTAAAATTTTTCAGAAGTATTTTATTTCACATAATCTTTACATTATTAATACTATGCTATGTCAGACATTTCAGATGGAAGAAGTGTGAATTATATTAGCATCTGCTATGTCTAAGACATATTGTGAATGAAAATTGTGTGCTTCATAGATATTTCCAAGAGATTTGGAGTTTTTATTACAGATTCCAGGAAGCAGAGATTTAATGGCTAATATTTAAATGACAGGAAATTTTCAGTTGGGGTCAAAAGCTTTCTCCTTTTGTGCATGTAATGATGCCAAAGAATTGCAGAACCCCATTCCTCTAGCTTAATCTGATCCCAAATGATGATGAAATAGAATATTCATCAGTTCTCTCTTCTCCTGGAAAAAGGGAATGAGTTAGGAAATAGTGAGTCTCTATCCTTTATTTGGAGACTTGTTGTTGCGTGTGCACAGCAGCGGTGGAGGTGGGTGTCTTGTTTTATTGTTGTTGTTTTTAAGAGCTAGAACATTTCAGTTCTCAACCTTCCACCCAATACCTACTTGTCTTGCTTTCAGATGTACTATCTAATTGTTCCTCTTTCAGCACAAATCAAGGCACCTCCGGAATCCTGCTTATATCCAAGTTATAGCCATAGAGGGAGTCGAGTCAGGAGGACATTAACAGATTTTACGTACCAACTGTGAGAATTATCTGACCACAAATACCCTCCCTTCTCATGTCACCCCACTGCCACATTAAGAAAGTTCTTTAAAGAAAGCAGTTCTGGATGATTCAGCAGTACTTCTCATTGGGTATTCCGAGCCTCCATTTAGCCGCTACACATCCATGTTTCCTTACAGCCAACTAAACTCTGCCCTTCCCCCTGCTAAACTCATTCTCTTACCCTAAAAACAGCCCTGTTTTCTGTGTCTCTATTTCTGTTTATGGCATCATCATCTTTTCATTAGTTCCAAATAGAATCTTGTGGTCATCTTTGACTCCTTCCACCCCAAGTTCTAAAATCAGGCACATCTAACTCTGAACAATCACTCATTTCAGCCTCTCTCTTCATAGCTTCTTCTATAGTCTGGGCTTCACTCACCTCTCACCTAGACTAATCTCTTTGTTTCCATTCACTTTCAACCCACCCAACATCCAATCTGTTCTCTATTCTCTTAGCATAATTCTCTTTCTAAAGTATGATGCTGATATCCCTGCTTAAAACCCGGCGATAACTTATTAAGATACCAGTACGTGCTTTGTTCTCACTACATTTTCCTTTCTGCTAAATGAGATCTTTCCAAGCTGTTGGACTTGGGCTTTATTGAAGAGAAGTTGCAAGGTAGAAAGCAGGAATTCCTTGCAGAAAACCACTTCTGCCAGCTTTTGTTTTCTACAGCCTGAGTACACTGAAAGGATTATTCTCCCAGGCATGTGAGAGGAGAGTTTCTTTGAGGAACCAAGGTGTCACGCACAACGCCAAACACCCGACGATTCTCCTCTTGAGAAAGCTTTATTTCTTGGGGGACTAGAGAAAGAGTCACTCTAGTTGATGTTGGCAATGGACTCAGTGGTGGGTTTGTTATCAGAGAGAGCAGGCAGCAGCTGCCTTTGGGCAGAATCTCTATTGAAGGTAGGGTCCTCTGGAAACAGATTTGAAACAGAGTTTTGTGTGCAAGATGTTTATTAGGGACCAACACTCATACTAAAGAAAGGAAGAGGGGAGGAAGCAGGGATTGGGTAGTGGGAGCAACTTAATTGTGGTGCAGACTAGACAAAGCCTTGGTCAACCCAACATGGAGCTCTAGGATGAAAACTGCTTATCAGACCTGTCTGGCATCATAGGCTGCCCTGGGAAGGTTACGACCTTGGGTGAAGAGGTTCTTTGAGGCTGAAGCAGAAGACCCTGAAGGAGCTGAGAGCTGGAAGCTGGAGGACCACACCTCTCACAGTTGAGCAGCAAGCCCTTCTCTTTCTTCCTCTTAATTGTCAAGCGCAAATAAGTGTAAAGGTCTCTTGCTGGTAAGAGCAATGCCTCTTCAATCTCCCTGACTTTGAGCATCACAGATGGAAACAGTCGAGACAAAAAAAAAACACGGGAGCTGAAGTCCAGCCTCAGAGTAGCTGGCAGTTGGCAACTCTTGCAAACCCATCAGTAGCCAAGGTGAGTGTCAACAGGAGCCATTAATAGACACACATGAGCATTTCTAAAAATTTTCAGAATTATTTACAAAAGACAAACCTATAAAAAATTAGGCATTCTGAAGCCAAGCAATTGGAGGTTGAATCACAAAAATTTGAACATTATGTATGATGTTCAAAAGGGCAAGTCTGTGATATTTGGTTTATAGTATTTACATACCTGCAAGTTTGCCTTCCTAACTAGATTATAAATTTCACAAGATTGAAAATATCTCTTTTGTGCTTACAAGACATTAAATACACATGTCAATGAAAATGAAAGGATTTACATTTATATATGGGGTCTCAAATTCTCATAATTTATTAATATATTAGATTGCATACTCTCTTTTACTTTCCATAAAACAGAGTTGGTTGTTTAAAAAGGATTGTATTTTTAATAAACATAGGCATATAAACTATAAGTTATCTAAAATGTGAATAAATTGTATGGCATTGCAAATTACCTGAAACAGTCCCTCTTTCTTTAGTGTGTATGGAGGAGGGGATAAAAGAGGATGCAATGTGCTTGTGTAATGCGTATGTGGAAAAGAGAAAGATAGAATAAGAGATATATATTCTGAAGTCTACCTCAGAAACCCACTCTTGAAGTAAAAATGTTTAGAAAACATTGATCAGATTCCATGAAATAGAGAGAATAAAAAGTTGAGTGTCAAAAACTAATTGCTACTATGTGTCAGGCAGTGAGCATACAAAACGATTAAGACAAAAGAGAATGAAATGAGCTCCCAGTCATATATAATAACTGACATTTGTAAAGTGCTTTCACTTACATTTTTCCAATTGACCAGCTAGGGCATGAATCATAATCATCCTCACTTTACATATGAGGAAACTGATGTCAGATGCCTAGTTGAGGACAGAAGTATGATTTTGAATCTGTGATAACTGATACAACATCCTCCCTCCTAATGTCATGCTAATTAGCTACTGACGCTGCATTGAAAATGTTCTTAAATTTGTATATGTTAAATAGTATTTATTCATCTTTTCATTCATTCAATCCACAAGAATTTAGTGAGCCCAATGATCAAGGGCACCAAGTGATGGGGATATACAGATAAAATAGACCAGATTCCTGCCCTGAGAATGACTACATTCTAAAGCATATGATTCTGTGGAGAGAGGGAGATGGGATGTTCTAAGATGCACTCTTATGATAAATCTAGGAAGAAGGATAAGTAAGGAAGTTCCATGAAGATGATTATGGGAGAGGCTCTCCAAAATAAAGCAGCATATGGATTTCTCCTTATGGAGTATGCAATATCAAATCTTTATGTGGATGAACCATTTGGAAACATAAGTGAAGTCATACCCTCAAGGATGCTGTCTGCACTACTGAAGAATTAATTCTGTACACAATGAGGGCTAATAAATGATTTTAAGCTAAAGAATCAGGATTTCAGAACCAACAGCATCACTGTGCAGCAATGTGGAAATTGCTTTCACTTAAGAACATGGGTGGCATAGAGGAAAGTTAAGCTGTAGCAATAGTCAATGGGAAGAAATGTAGCAGTCCAAACTAACAATGGGTAAGTCTAGAGGGAGGCTGGCTGGATAGTTTAGGAGTTATTTAAAAGATAGTCTTAAATGGATTTCATAATAGATTTCAAATAAGAGAACTTAGATGCTTTTTCTATGGGATAGAGGAAAACAAACAAGGATGGATTTATTGGTGGGAAAGTGGGAAATTGAGCAAGTCCATGTTGGACTTATCTGTCAATGAGGAGGCTAGATCACCTGTTACAGGGAGAAAAAGGACCTGGTGGGATAGCGGTTTGACGTTGCCTCTGTGTGAGATGAAGAGCAGCATGTAAAAAGATCTCTGATATCATGGCCCATCCGAGGGTCCTTGCCACACTCTTGCCACAGCAGTATTATGCAAGTCAAGGTAACTCCTCTCCAGTGGCTCTTAGCACTCCAGGGCCCGAGCCAGAAGTGCCAGGCTGTGTGGATCCTGCTCTCCGGTGTAGAGGGGTTAGTTTGGCAGAATGATGGGAGTTGAAATATTATTCCATGATCTCTGAGCTGGGTACAACAAAAAGCAGGGAGAATTGGAGCTGAGACTGGAGGCCTCGATGAAAAGATTGGATGGAGTGGGAGTAGAGATGAGAAGAACCAGAAGAGGATGTCATGTCAAAGAGAGTACATTGTAATTTACACTGTCTGAATTCATACAATGTTTCTATGCTCAGTGCGGTGCAGTAGTCTTGTACAGCACTGTATTATGCAGAATAACATGTTAGAGGTAGAAAGGACTTTAGAGACCATTTATTCTCATCCGTTCATTTTACAGATGACAAAAGTGCGCCCTAGAAATCAGGCAGCTAGCTAGTGCAGAGCTGAGGGATGAAACACTGACTTCACCAGGAGGTCTGCCTACCCTCAGTAGAGCTTAAATATTAACAAAGATTTGTTAAACACTTGCTAAATGCAAGGCCCATTGATAAGCACTGATTGATACATAATCCCTGTTCTCAAGGAATTTGCTGCCTAGTGTCCTACTGAGAATTCATATTATATATTAAATGAAACAGTTATTAAGGTGACATTCTGAAAAAACAGGAATCCAAACTCCCTCTAAATTAAGCAAGGTTTGTCATCAAAGGGTTGAATAGCTGCCCTTTTTTTGTGGAATCACAATTTTCTATCACCAAACATAGATAGTGGCATAATTTTTATGTTCTAGGACCACAAATGATAGTTTCAATGAATAATGCCTGCTGAAAACAAAGTAAATAAACTGGAAAGTTATTTCACATCTTTACTTTCCTATCTGCAATATTAAACTGTGTTCATTGCTTCCTCAGCTTTTCCTGTTAACGACCAATTTCTGGTGAGGCTGGAATTAAAATTGTGTGCAAAATGCTTCATTTTTTTCTCAACAATTATTTCTATGTTCTTCACCTCTGGTGAAATGACCCCTACCCATTGCATCATTTTATAAGAGGCAATCAGGAGTTTTACAGGAAAAAAAACACATATTTTATTAAATTAATTTAAAAAGAAATATTTGAACATGAAATTCTACATAGTATAAATATTTTATAAGGGAAATAGCAATAAAAATTAATATTTAGTTATATTATTCATGTGCAACGGGAAAAACCTGCTAACTAATTTGGAAGCCAATGGTTCTCCTCCTAGAATATTCCAAATAGCATATATGGAAAAATTTTGCTGTACCATATTTTAACATTTGCTTATATTAACTCTGTTTTACTGTTTTAAAACTATACTAATGATTATATTTCTCACATATTTTCTTGAGCACTCACATACCTCAGAGATATAATATATAAAAATAAATGTGAAATTCACAAAACCACTACAACCAAATTGGAAAGAATCCAATATAGTACATATTAAAACTTCTTGGTGAAATGTGAGACAGAGATCTTTACCAGCACATCCCTTTTATGTGCATGATGTAATATTTGGGCTGGGGAATCTCTCTGTTACACTGGTTACTCTATGGGAATAAGTGCAGACTTCAGGAATATTACTGTTCTGGTGTAGTTCTCAGAGCACTCTTTAGAACTGTCAGAGATGTCTTAATGGCCTGAGTAATTTAGTTCAGATTCTCAGGGTTCTTTACTCCCACAAAATAAAATCTCCTCTGGGAGGATTATCACATTGAAATCATTCCTGAGTGTGTCCCTTTCGAAATTTTTATTTTTTTGATACAAACTTTTGCACAGAAATAAAGGTGATTAAAAGTAAGATTCTGGCACTTCCCTGGTGGTCCAGTGGTTAAGACTCCATGCTCCCAGTGCAGGGGGGCGGGTTCCATCCCTAATCAGGGAACTAGATTCCTCATGCCACAACTAAAAGATTCTGCAGGGGGCAACGAAGATCCTGTGTGCCACAACCAAGACCTGGCGCAGCCAAACAAACAAATAAAAAATATTTTTTTAAAAAAGTAAGATTCTGCGAAAGATTTCAAACATCTTACCATCCTTATTTATGTGTTTTCACGAAGTAATCAGTCAGTGCTGAGCACTCCCTGAAAAATATTTAACCTCTGAAATGACTCAAGTAAGTTCAAATACCTCTTTCTCGGAGAATATACAAAATATTCTTAACACCGGTTTTCACCATCCTTGCTGCTCCCTCGAGAATGAATTCATGCAGTTGATTAAAATAGCATGTGACACATTGAGACTTGTCTTTTTTCTAACTATAACCGATTTCCAGTGAAAGGAGTAATTTAAGCTACATGTGGGCAGTAGCTTAGAGCTGTGATTTCAAGGTGTTGCCCCTAGACCAGCCATATCAGCAGCATCTGGGAATTAGTTTTAAAAAAAAAAGCAAATTCTTGGGCCATACCTCAGACATTCTGAATGAAATATTTCAGGGGGGGCCCAACAATCTGTATTTTTACAAGTCTTCTAGGTTATTCTAATGCAAATTAAAGTTATATGACTGTCTTAAAATTTACCTCACCAGCAGAGGCCCATTTCTTAGTCCAGAAAGCATTGCTATACTCAATAAAACATTTGCTGAATGAAGGAATAAATGAATGAATGAGTCATAGTTTGTGAGACGGTCTTCAATAAGTCTTAGATTCCCACCCCAGCAGTAACTAAAAACACCAAAACTGGGTATTACTAGATAAAGCTCAGACAAGGTATTCCTTTATTTAGTACTTGGTCACACTATAACGCCAATTACTCTTAGTCACTGACTCACAATGAATTTTAGATGCTCATTTCAGAATGGGCATATAGAGCTGTATGTCTCAGTTCCTGGTCACTTCAATAGGCCCAAGGTGCTGGTAAGAGACGGACATAATAAAGCAGAACCCATGGCATTCTACCCTGCTCACTATGGAAAGCCAGAAAGTGCTACCTGATGTTGAGGTCCCCTCACCGGCATGCAGGAAAGCCAATCTATTGACACCGGGTTGTGGTGAAGGAAAATGCAGTGTTTATTGCCAGGCGCCAAGCAAGGAGTCCAAACAACTAATGCTCAAACGCCCCAAACTCCCCGAAGGCTTTCAGGAAAATGTTTTTAAAGACAGGGTGAGGGAAAGGGCCGCAGGGGTGTGTGATCAGCTCGCGGACATTCTTCTGATTGGTTGGTTGGTGGTAAGGTAATCAGGAGGGGAGTCAACATGATCAACCTTCTGCTTCTAACTGGTCTGGGGTCTACATGCTTGTGGTCCGCATACAGTTAACTTCGTCCATTGGTTGGGGTTTCAGTATCGGCAGAACAGCTCAAAGGACATGGCTCAGAATATTATCTCTAGCCTTTGAGGGGGAACTAAAGGTCCTTGACTTTGTTTAAAGCCTAAACTATTATTATTTTGTCTGGCTTGACTGTTTTCCTTTGTTTCTGCATTTTCTCACTTCTCTGATTAAATTTATTCTTTGGAACTTAGGGGAAGCTAAAGTTTTTCTACAAACAAGAGGCAGGCAGAGGACATGGAGTGAGGGGTGGGGTCTGTCCCGGAAAGGCCCCAGAGGGTCCTGCTTGGTTCCACCTTTTCTGTGGAAATAAAAACAGGTATGAGAAATATGTCAGCAGATCATGCAATTAACTCAAACTATAAAACAAAGCCTACTATGATTGTTGAAAATCCTTCACAGT
The DNA here is from genome assembly GCF_028021215.1 of Eschrichtius robustus. Lineage (NCBI taxonomy): Eukaryota > Metazoa > Chordata > Mammalia > Artiodactyla > Eschrichtiidae > Eschrichtius > Eschrichtius robustus. The sequence continues at coordinate 68,445,243 of NC_090828.1, forward strand.
GGATAACTATCTAAGATGTAGTCTAAATAAAAGTGAAGACTATTTTTAGTCTCTGTGACATTTAAAGTGTGTAAAATTTTCTAGGTAATTGCCTGAACGTGCTTCCACTCACGTGTACCATTTCTCCTGGGCAAAAATTTCAGGAATAAGGGGAAGAAAGTAATTCTCCTAGTGGATCCCTCACTCACCACACCTCTTTTTGAGACTATATTGCCAAACTCAAAGTCATGCGGAGAAGTTGAATTTATTGAATTTGTTAGCAACATGGCAACAAATAATTATAGCAAATAATAAGCTAAAGAAGTTGACTTAAATAATAAGCTAAGAAGGCTTTACTGCTTTTACATATCCCTTCCATCACTAAAATAATTTCCTGGGCTTTCAAAATGTGGTGAGAACAATGTCATAATTATTTTTTTTGGCTTGATTTTCCTGATTCTTGTTCAGATCTGGGGGGTCATATAAAAATTGTAAAAATTACATATGTATGTAATATAAAATGTATATATATATATATATCAAAAAGAATAACTCACTAAAAATACTGCTTACAAAAAGATATGGAAAAAAACCAGTGGGATCTTTATTTTGTCAAAACCTTGTTAGTCATGTTTTGGTTTTGGATTTGCAGTCCGTGGAGTATTTTATACTTCTCAAATTTCTTCTGTTCACTTGTGACTCGCAAACCTAATAGAAATCTCTTTTTCCCCTTCAAGTAATACTTGTCTGCTTCTAGGGCTATCAAGGGAATACTTTTTAAAAAATTGTTCAAACCAGCTAGAGCAGTGCACAAATACATACCGAATAGGAACATACTGAAAAACAGCCATCGAAATAGCCAAAATAATCTAAAAGCTCATTGTAAAAAAATACAGAGAACAAAGCAAAAGGAATGCCTTAAGGGCTTAGTTTCAATTTCTGCCATAATCCACCATTTCAGATAGAGTTAATTCCCTAGACTGTGTACATATGGATAATTTAATTCCACAGATAATCTTTAATATTTGTTTGGGGATAAAATGTCAAACTTTTCCCACAAAACCTTTTCACCTCACCTTTGGACAAGTGGTCAAATGGGGGGATTTGTGTTTGCCTCTCATTTGCCTGACTCTGTATGCCAAGGGCAGTGCAAACAAAGTGTGAAGCGAATCTACCCATCTCTCTTCTACCTCAGCTTTGTTTTGCCCGGGTTGAGGGAGGGAAGTGAACAATGAAGTAGTAAAATGCAAAAGTCAGAGGTTTTTTTAAAAAGACATTGAACTTATTTTAATAATAGAGGGATTATTATTATATTTTAACGTAACAAATAAATTAAACCCTACACATAAAAAGTGGATACCTCGTTGTTCAGTTTGGAAAGGCAATATTGGAAAATGCTTAGGAGTTTGAGGCAAAAGGAATGTGTTTCAATCGCAGCTCTGCCACTTGCTGAGTGACCTTCAGAAAGTTATAAAAATCTATGAATCTTAGTTTTGTCCTCTATAAGATGTGAATAATAATAATTTTCTCAAAGTATTGTTATACGGATTAAATAAGGTCACGCACATGAAAAGCCCTTTTAAACCATAACTGCTGCACAGTTGTTATTTATTAAGAGATAAAGTATAGAATGTGAAGCACTCTAATATTGGTTGTATATGAGACCAGCGTGTTTCAGAGTAGCTGAACTTCAAAATATCATTGTCAGCAGCAGTCGGTGGAGCTCTCTATGGGCTCCTATTTTTATAAACCCCATTATCATTCAACATGTTCTACACACAGGAGCTGCTCACAAAATCTTTCCCCAACAGACAGATTGAAATCCGGAACAGTAACCAACCGTCTTCAATGCATCCTGTTCTCTGGCTGACTAGAGATGGATAACTAAACAAGAAAAGATAGTTTGCTTTTGTAAAAAAATATATGTTTTATATATAAAGTGTAAATATAAATATATATAAAATATATATTTTAAGTGGAAATCCTATACTGAAAAACAGAATTCTCAAGTAGCAGTAATCCACTTCTCAATAATCAAGACCCCAATTTTGTTACAAATATCATTTTCTATGAATTGTTATACATTGTGTATATACAGAGGCTGAAGGCTATGGAGTTCTAACTTTACACTTTTCTTCCAAAACCTTTATACTCATGAAATGAGTCCCTGAATTTGGAAGACACATATTTTCTTAGGCAATTTTCTTGCTTTAGATAATAAGAGAAAATATGACAAATTTTAATTTATAAGAAATTACAAGTGGTCTCTTTCTCATTTTATTTGTGCATATTCAAATAAAGGATTTAGTTTTTAGCTGCAGTCAGCATCACCAGAGTGAATCACCTCCAAAGAGAGAATTGCTAGATAAAAAAATTCGACACCTGGCATAAATATCAAAGAATCAAATAATTGCTATTCCTTAGTGTGCTCATCAGATCATTTTCAGTTGCAAGTGTTAGAATCTCAACTCCAATGAGCTTATGGAACAAAAGAAAAATGCATTGGCTCTCTCTGCCTCTGTCTCTTTTCTCCTTGTACATTATACTTACTCTCTTCTGCTGCCATAGTTCTCCTGTCTTGGGGTAGGACCATAGCCAGCAGCAGCATGGGATCTACATACCAATAGCTCTACTACCAGAGAAAAATTAAATGTTCCCTTTCCAAGCTCTCCAGTTATATTTTTTATCCTGGAAAAGGCTCTTGAATGGCTTGACTTAAGGCACTCCTGGGCCAATCTTGGTTCAAGTGTGTGTGTGTGTGTGTGTGTGTGTGTGTGTTGGGGGTAGGGTCTAAGACCAGAAGAAGTGTGGAAAGGAAAAGAATTCTGGAAAGACAGTATTAATAGCCTTGATATTTAATATAAGAACAAATTATTTTCATTAGTAAAGAAATTCCATTAACTTCTATAATAATTTGAATGAGTATTTTTAGCTAAACAATATAAAAGAGGAAATGCTTTGAGTTATTATTGAAACAATTATAATATCCTTATAGAGGACTGCACAGTCTTAGACATTACTTTAGATGAAGGAAAATTTTTTCATACAATTGCTGAATTTGAACAAGTTCTCTATCAATGAAATCAAAGTGTGATATTGAAGATTTTATGGTCCTCTGACATCTTGGAAGACAAAACTTTCCGTTACTCCTTCTGAGAAAATTAACTCACTAAAGACTTTCAGCATCATATTCCTCAAACATAACATTTCATATCAGCAGGGTTAGGAAGACATTATGACCTCTAAAAAACACTTCAAAGTAAGTCACTGTTTCTCCAGTTTAAACCATCAAAATAGTAAGGATATGAATATATATCAAACAAAGGTTTGAAAGAGAGCTGAGTTCTAACTGGCTTCTCTATCTTTTTTTTTTTTTTTTTTTTTTTTTTAATTAATTTATGGCTGTGTTGGGTCTTCGTTTCTGTGCGAGGGCTTTCTCCAGTTGCGGCAAGCGGGGGCCACTCTTCATCGCGGTGCGCGGGCCTCTCACTACCGCGGCCTCTCTTGTTGCGGAGCACAGGCTCCAGACGCGCAGGCTCAGCAATTGTGGCTCACGGGCCTAGTTGCTCCACAGCATGTGGGATCTTCCCAGACCGGGGCTCGAACCCGTGTCCCCTGCACTGGCAGGCAGATTCTCAACCACTGCGCCACCAGGGAAGCCCGGCTTCTCTATCTTGATAGTGGTCAATCACGGGTCTCTTCTACAGGTTAAGCAAATTGTATTAGTTTCACCACTGCAGGACTTTTCAGAGCCTTTGATGAACTACCATGTAACACTTCCAATCCTATGTGACTTACAGAACACTTGTAAAAATTGCTCCCACCCCCAGAATACTTATTATCCTCTTCCATAACAGTGATACTGTTTAAGAACTACTTTCCATATATTCATGACCTGAGACTTGCCATTCCTTACATATTATACAGTTCTTTGACTTTTTAGTAGGACCAAATTTTTAATAATATATTATAATTAGGAAAGTCATCTTGTTAAATCTTCTAAAAAGAAAATATTTTTAAAACCTCATGTGACATGTAATTTTGAAATTTTAATTTGTGATTTCAGAGTAGCATAATAGAATATTTAAAATTAGGATTTGAATAATCTCTACTATTTAAATGGCTAGAGAATATCTTGATAATGCTTTTTACCACACCACTCCTCTCTCAGCCCTCAGGTTTGCTGAAGATAAAAGCTAAGAATCACTGTATCTTGCAAAGTCTCCTATTCAGCCATCCCATCTTAGATTCTCTGACACTCCCCACAACCAATGCCCAGGATACAATTGACTACAGCATTGCTCAGAGAAACAAGCAAGGAGTCAGAAAGGCAGAATGGTCTTAGACTAAGTCACTTAAATCTTTGACTATTGGTTTTCCTCATTTTTAAAAAAAGGTCTTACAGTATTATAATATTTATTATTTTTCATCACATGGTTATATTATTGTGAAGAATCAACAGGTAACATATGGGAAGATAAACTAGTTATGCTACATAACTAATAATTTTTTGTTACTTTGCCGTAGCCTCTGAGAGGACATTCCTACCTGCAGGCTCTTCAGTCTTCAGTCATCCTACACACTGGTGAAGAAACACTTCATAAACTGGATTATTTCTCTATTGGGAAGGCCTGCTGGGTGTCTTCTGTTTCCCCTCTAGGTTCCTTATCCAGCCTCTCTATCCTGTCCTTTGTCCCAGATGCTGACCTTTATTGACTACATCAAATTTTTCCCTTGTCCTCTGGCTTCTGGCTGGGTTTGGCCAATGGAGAACAGCGACAGGAGATGTCAGAAGGGGAAGAGACTAAGTTCCATTTATTAATCCCCTGCTGCTTTCTGCCACAGCCTCGCTGCCCACACAGTGCAGACGTCCAGCTCCTATAAGGTGCTCATGTCGACAGCACCCTCTCTGTCTTCACATTCCATTATCTGCTCACTTCTCATGACTGGTCAACTCATAGGTGGTACTATTCAATGCACGTGCCATCTTTAGATGGAGGCACAGGGGCTTCTGCCTTCGGCCTAATGATTTCAAGAGCCCCACTCTGATTCTCTACATGGAGGAGAGTCTTCAGGGCCAAAAAGATATGGCCACTCAGGCCTACTCTCTCCCTGACAAAACCATGCTCAGGACCTCAGAATTTCTTGCCCAGACTGACTTGTGACCACTGTTATCCTTTTCCCCAGGTCAGCTGTCCAAAAGCAGACTATGCTGTGGATGAGTATACCCTAGAGCCAGAGAAATAGCCAAAGGGTTGCTGTATGTGACGTTTGGCTAGAGTTTGGACATAAAAGGTAGAGATGCCACCCAGAAATATAAGCATCTTTTGCTAATTCTTTAAGGTGCTGCCGTCTTGCCAAGCCATGCATCTATAGGGCCATATCCACCTAATGAGAACAATTTCTTCTAACTTGCAAAAAGGTACCATATGAATCAATAGTAGCCTTGGAACTATTAAAACTAAGATTTTAATAAAATTGTGCCACCCTAAACCCTAGGGCTTTTTTGCAGGTGCTTTGTGGGATACTGCCGAGTCATGAGGGAGAACTGTCAGTTGGGCAGGGTTTTCATTAATCAGAGCAGTAAGGCTCTGACTACTTTTAAAGTTTTATTTGAATAGCTAGTTCTGAACTTAACTTTTGAAAAGCACTGGACTCTGTAATCTAAAAGTTCCCATCAAGCTTGACCATTAGGAGGTCTTATGATCCTCTGCAACCTTCTAGTCTTCTGGTTCTAGACTCTATTTAAACTATGAAATTTCTCACTGCCCTACCTATTTCCTTTACTGGTCCTTATTCACACATGTCTCTCTAACTCAGAATGTTTTTTTTTTCCTTTTTTCTACTACATCCTTCAAAGAACTGCTCCCAAACCACCTCCTCTGTGAAGGTTTCCAAGTTAATCTGAACACTGTTGAGATGTGTTAAACTCTTTATCAGATACAAAGCAGAAGGAAGACAAGCATTTTGTTAGAGTTGTAGAGTTGTTGTTTGTTTGTTTGTTTTTCTCCTTACTTGAGCTCTAGATATTGCCCACTTCCTCTTGACCCTATGTAATAGGAAAGAAGGTGGTTCCAAGTCATGAAAGTGCTCTCTACTCTGTTGAAATTATAATAAGTTTCAGTCTAAAGGGGGAACGTAAAGATTAGCAGCCAGGTTCAAATGAATGTTAAAATTCCACAGAAAGGAATAGAGAAGAAATATTGGCTGAATACCATGAACCAAGTGTTTTAGAAGATTTGTAATAATAAGAACATCTAACATTAATTGAACACTTATTATGTGTCAGAAACAATTTCACTCAAGCCTCCCAACCCTGTGAGGTTGGAACTATTACTAACCCTATCTATAACTTCGACTACCCTAAGCCTGCTTATTTTAAAATCCCTTGCAGGATGTTTAGTCCTGTCCAAAATGACCATAGGACAGCTGGTCCATAAGATATTTGGTCCATGCAGGGAGGTCCTTGAAATTTGGTCCTATCCAAAATGTCCATGAGCATATTTGGTTCATGCCAAATGGTTTTGAACAGGACCAAATATCAGGAAACTTTTGACATGGACCAAATGTCTTAGGGACGTTTTGAACAAAACCAAAATGTCTGCTGACCCCAAAATCTCTGTCTCAACATCCCTTACAATTAATCTGGAGTTAATTTATGCCCCAATTGTTAAATTTGTTGCCTGCCTTTCTTACTACTTGATTTAGTCATTTGTTTAGAATTTTAATATTTGGACTCAATTTGAGTAATTTTTGTGTGTTAATTTCTTATTTATTCTCCTATGGTTCTCTCTGTCTCTCTCCATCAGCCTCCCTCTCTCTCTCTGACTGTCATCATTCTATTCATGAGTTTGGAATTCTTGTCTGTGAGTTTATTTTGAGCGTGATTTTTTTTTTTTTTTTTTTAATTTATTTATTTTTGGCTGTGTTGGGTCTTCGTTTCTGTGCGAGGGCTTTCTCTAGTTGCGGCGAGCGGGGGCCACTCTTCATCGCGGTGCGCGGGCCTCTCACTATCGCAGGCTTTCTTGTTGCGGAGCACAGGCTGCAGACGCGCAGGCTCAGTAATTGTGGCTCACGGGCCCAGCCGCTCCGCGGCATGTGGGATCTTCCCAGACCAGGGCTCGAACCCGTGTCCCCTGCATTGGCAGGCGGACTCTCAACCACTGCGCCACCAGGGAAGCCCTGAGCGTGATTTTTTTAATCTAGTTTTTTTTTTCCTTTATTCTCCTTTGTTCTCCTCTTTCACTCTGTTCAACCTAGTTGTCCAGCTTTTTATGTCTCCATTTGGTCCCCTGACCAGAACCAAATCTTATAGATGCATTTGGGTGTTCCCGTCCCATGGTGGTCTTGCCAATATTGTGGATCCAGTTACAGAACCAACGGGTAGCTAGTTAAAGATCCCATTTATGTGGCTCTGTGTTCTCCTGTCTCCCTGAGCCGGCAGCTGGCTAAAAACAGAAACCAGGACCGTATAATTATTGAAAGTATACATTTTCTTTATTTCAATTTTTTTCCCTACAAATGGAAGCCCCTGATCTCATCTTTGGTTTCAAATAGTAAAGTTGACTCTACTGCTCCATCTGGTGTGGAGCAATTTTCTTCATTTTTACCCCAAGAAATCCCAACTGCAAATGCCTTTGCCTAATTCCAGATTCAGTGCTCAGCTGGCCCATGGTGACTAAAAACAGAATACTTGTATTGAAACTTTGAAAGCAGTGAAAATACTTAAGGTAATCTGGGAAGTTCAGAGAAACCCGAAATCACTAAGGATTGTGACAGTTGTTTCTTAGTCATTCCGAATGAACTTCTCATGGAGTAAGATGAAGACTTAGCCCAATCACAGTTGACGTAAGCAGCAGCAACCAATCTGAAATATCACTGTACATGTATACATATTTAAAATATAGGACTTAGTATTGTGCACCTAAACCTCAATGTCTCTTGTTTCATAAAATGTTGCACAGTAACTACAGAACAGTCACATTTACAGAAACATTTAAAGATTTCTTGGCAAATTTTTGTAATTGTCAGAACTTTTAGTAGTCAAATGTAAAGGAATCCTGACTTTTGTAGGAGCCATACAATAAAAAACACAAACTATTAAATAAACAAACAATAAATATTTTATCTTTCCTTTTACTTTAACTTCAGAATAACCTTGTAAAGCATTGCAAAAAAAAAAAAAAAAATCTGTTGATCTTATGCACCCTAGAAATGTCCAAATTCATTTTGTGTCAAAAAGATACACCCATTCTAAAAAAAAAAAAAAAAAAAAAGGACACTTATCAGACCAAATATCCAAAAGAAAGGTGACAACTGTATGTGCTTAGGAGCTGTACTTAACAATTGTTTGAACACTTACAATTAACCCACTCTTTACATCATCTCTGAAAGCTCAGATGTTAATAAGTTGATGATTTGATTAGTCTGCCCTTTTTAGTATAATGATCTTTAACAAAATATGTTAATTCACAACACGACTGATAAAATATTTGATAGTAAAATATGTTCATTTTACAGATAAGGGTATTAAGTCTCAAAGATTTTCAGAATATTTCCTGAGGCCATACAATAAGCTATAAATGGCAAAGCCAATTTTAGAACTCAGGTATTCTGACCATGAATTCATTAGATTCAGATCTCAGCTACAATGTCCAAAACCAAGATAAATCTAGTTGGTTTTTTTACCTTAGGATCAGTTATGATATTTTACAAGTGGCAATTCATATATTAATATTTGCATTGCCATTTATTTCAAGTTTTTGTTAAAATGCCATAACAAATATGTTACATATTCTTTTAAGCAACTTTAAGAACTATAATATCAATGAATGACTTTACAGAAAGAATTATTGAATAGAATTTCCACTTAGTGTTGAAGAAATGCCTTGGTTCAGCAACATCCAGTAAGTGAGCACATAAATAATTGCTTATTAAAGACTTTATATATGGAATATTACAACTTCTAAGTATTAGCAATTCGATAATGAAAACATTATGATTTACTTGCCACTACCATTAGTAATTGACACCATGGATTATATAATATTACTTCCTGCCAGTAATTTTGATTGAAGCAAAGGAGAAGTGGCCATGAAATATACATTTATAACTCTATATGACTACAGTACAATTACTATGAATGGTTGATGAACTCTTTAACTTTCTGATACTCATTGACAAGCTATATTAAATTTCATTCTATGGCACCTGTCAAGGGAAATACAAAACTGTATTTACTGGGCCAATTAGAAAGAGAAAGAATGTTCAATCAAATTTATGTGAGGTCTGAATAAGTTATATCAGATTTATCCTTGGATAGCGGAAGAAAATGTTCTTAGACTTTTGCACTTTTGATACAGGAAAGAAACTGAGAAATCGATTGGGAGTTCATGGCAAAAGGAATTTTTGCAAGGTCATAACATATTGGGGGCCCCTCCAATGTAGACAGCCTGAAGGTCTGACCCCATGAGGACCACAGGAACATACAACGGTATTACAAAGCCAATGTTATAAAGCCCCATTTCTTCCATGTTCACGTGAGCACGAAGCTGTCCAGATAAATTCATCCATTCGGTATTCTTATTCATACATAAATTCTGAAATTAGAAAATCTGTCTCCAGTCTAGAATTTGTCTAGGTTAAAGAAGCGTCTCTATGCCTCACGTGAGAGAAAAAAAAATTCAGCAAACCAATAAATCATGTGCCATTTCTGATATCTCTCACAGAATAATGCTACTGTCTGGACTACGTATGCTCACTTAGTTTTGTCTCAGCACACAAATTGTTAAGAAGGGGGAAAAATCTATGGCCTCTAAGTACCAACAGAGGTAGAATTCAAGGTCTTTCTGAAGATGACCTAAGAAACAAACATGTGAGCCAAAGAATTGAAAAAAATTTGTCCCATGGCCCTTTTAAATTTATCCCTCAGCTAAACAGACATCTAGTCATTTAGAAAAGAACCCACCCCCTTGTTAGACTAGCTGAGGGACAATCCCCTGTTGTCATTTTTATTGTCTGCCCTGGAGAAGGAGGCAGCTTGGGATGCCTAATGGAATCTTGATTCTATTTCACAGCTACAGAGCACAGCCAGAGGCCCGTGGTGCTTTTGTGAGCCAGAATCCACGGAGGCTAATTTTGGCTGAATAGAGGCTAAAGAGAATTCATTTTTCCTTGTTACATTTATTTCACTAAAATCGTTCAAACTCACAAGATATTGCTGGAAGGACACCAGCAAGCACTTCTTAATTGGGGCCCCATTCAGCAGCAAAACTGACTTTGCAGGTACCAGCCACAGAGGTGATGAGGATTTTCAGGAGCCCTAAATGCATGGAAATTAACCTGAACACAGGAGACATCAACGCTATCTCTACTTAGATGTGGAATATAATCTCGAGGCTTCTGTTTGACATACTTGCTGGAAACTGTAACCATGGCTCTCATCTTTCAGTTGCTACACATGAAAGGTTTCATGTCTGGACATCACCGGTAGATCCTGCTGAGCACGCTCAGGGAGATAATTGCTATTCCCCCAAAACACTGAGAGTCTCCAGAGATAACTAGCAGCACTTGAGTATTAACCAGTTTGCAGTGAGCCAAATGGACAATAGAGATACAAGAAGAATCATTTTGCCTTTCCCTCCTACTTCAAATTTTAATGAGTAAGAAAAATTTTCTATTTATGTTTTTAAATGTGTGCAACACTCTGGTCCTACAAATTATCTCAGTGTTAATAGCACAGATTCCTATTCTGAATTTTAATTTTGCACACATCGCAATTACTACTTAAAGTTCTAACCTTACATGTATTTTTAGCTCAGTAATTAATAAGGATAGCCATTAAATTGCTAAAATGTTGCAGAACAAAATTCTGTAAGACCTTGCTAACTCTTGATATTACTCTTGTTATTTTCTATGGGTTCTTTTCTTTTTTTAAAAAAAATTTATTTATTTTTGTTTATTTATGGCTGTGTTGGGTCTTCGTTTCTGTGCGAGGGCTTTCTCTAGTTGTGGCAAGCGGGGGCCACTCTTCATCGCGGTGCGCGGGCCTCTCACTATCGCGGCCTCTCTTGTTGCAGAGCACGGGCTCCAGACGCGCAGGCTCAGCAACAGTGGCTCACGGGCCCAGTCGCTCCGCGGCATGTGGGATCCTCCCAGACCAAGGCTCGAACCCGTGTCCCCTGCATTGGCAGTCAGACTCTCAACCACTACGCCACCAGGGAAGCCCCAAGCCCCTTTCTATGGGTTCTTGTATCTTTGTTTAAAGGCAGCATCATCCTCAGAAGGCACTTGGGGAAAAGTATAATCATCCCCACTTTACAGATGGAAAGATTAAAGCACACTGGTGGGCGTGCCTGATGGAAGAATTTCTGTCTTCCATTTCAAAACTCACTCTTCTGGAATCAGCAGCAGAAAATAAACCTAATGTGTCTTTTTTCCCAAAATAAATTTAAAATATAAGTCGAATATGGAAAATGGTGTTTCACAAAGGAAACTCGGGGAGAAAATGAATTTCCCTGTAACAGGTACTCCACATTGTTTGTTGTCCAGAGGGTTCTGAGGGTAGTTAACCTAAGTTCACCTGCATTAAATATTGACCCTGAGGGGCAATTTGAGGCCTTGCTAATGGGGCAATTTGGGGCCTTAATGATGCAGACAAAAAGGTCCACAATCCTACTTGATGAAGTGAAGAGGCTCATTAGCATGATTTTCAAGGGTGGTGCTCAAAGAATTAGCTTGCCAACCAAAGCCATGTCTAAACTGGTCAAATAAAGAGCTCTTCATTTAGCTAGAGTGCTGTATTTGAGCAGTGTCTACAAGTTCCTATGCATTTGCTTTTCTTTTCTTCTAGAGCAGTAAGTTTTTACCACTACATAAATGGACAGCTCTTTGACTTTCCGCAAAACTTTGAGAGCACTAAAAAAATGTATTTTTTAAAGCAATACAAAATAAAAGGGGAGTTAATGTAAACTTACCCCGAACGACCAATTATCCCCACTAGAGCAAAGTTCTGTGGTGAAAACAATGGGATTTTGTTTAAACTCCTGGATTTGTGGAACAGAAGCCAATTTTCATTATACAGTGAAGGCAAATTTAGGAAATAAGGCAAGCCAAATCACTTTTAAATATAAAACAACTGAGCAACAAATGCCATCACATACGTAATTTCAGTGATATGCATGGAGTTTTACAAGTGCTCAGTGAATTTGAATCTATAATGCCCTAAGTAGACAAATGCACACTGAAATACATACCACACACACCGCACACACACACAGACACACACACACACACACACACACACACACACCATGCAAACCCACACGTCAATATTAACTTAGTCAAGTAGAAAAGGCAGCTGTACATAAACTTAGTGCTTCGTCATTAGAAATCCACATTCATTGAACAAATACGCAGTAGGAATTATCAACGGGGGTGGAGAATTTTCCTTGTTCATAGAAAGTGTGTTTAAAAACTCTAAGAAATATAATATTCAATGGATAATGGAAAATATCTTACAATATTTAAGTTCATCAAATAAATATATAACTGGTTTTTTCTTGTATAATTTTATGTAATATATAGGCACACTGTCTAATTCAATTATCAAATACCAGGATAGACTATTCTTTGACTTATTCTTAACTGCTAGACTAGATAGACTGAAACGCCCTCAGCTTTGCCCTAGGCTCTTAATGCCTCAAGCTACTGCTTTAGTGACTGGTTGGAGGGAAAAATAAAGAATGAAAATTCAAAATGTGACACTTGTAACTAATCAACTGCTAGATAATTTCTTTTCAGCACTGGTAAAAGTATTCTCTTCCTACGAATATGCTCTGTATTTGGCTATAATCTTCGAAATGAACATGTTTAAAAAATGGAATAATGTAATTATTATCAAAACTAATTTGTACCTCAAACAGCCCAAATTAAATTCAATAAACGCAGTAGAAATTACAGTGATTTAAGCTCCGATGTTTCATCCTACTAAATTTTTAATTGTGGCAAATATGTTCTGCTTCTGGGATGTAGAATAAGGAGGGAGGGGGGTTGGCAAAGATGTCTGAAATTCCTCCACATAAAAATGTTTTTGTAATCACTCTATTTAAATAGTAACATTTTATTTTTTTAAGCACTTAGTTTCTTGATCAGGATCCATATTCATGGGGTCTCTCTGTAATCCACTTTACCACTTAATGTTGCAATTCAAATGTTCAGTCAGAAGCAAAGCCCTCCAGAATAAAGCATGAATATTACCATGTGGGGCTGTAAAGAGAAGACTATTAGAATATATCACCAACACACTAGGGGACCATTTAGTCCACTGCTCTAAATACATCATTTAATTACAATGGAGACATTACTTCATGTTTCTACTGATGTAAGTATTATTAGAATTCATGATATTCGCAGGCTACTGTGGGCCATTACATTGGCCATAAGCTATTCCATAAGATTTACTACTAAAGGCCCGCAAGGGTATTTGAGCATTCATGGATTCTGTGGCAGTAGGCTTTTATCTAAGACACATAAGTGAGGGACAACCGAGTTATTATCTCTAAGAAACATAGCTTAATATTTTGGATTCTAAAGGTTAAGGTACCATAAATCCTGAATTACTCTGAGATATCACATAAAAAGACATTTTTATTTTATTTTACTCTATTCTGCCTCTTAAAATATTTTATGATGGCAGTTTCTAGAGTTGTACCATGCTGTTTACATTCAGTCCCTGGATGCATCAAAACACTGACACAGCAATTCTTTTCAACTGTGGTAATGAAAGCAAAAATATATTTGGGGAGGGGAGCGTGTGTGTGTGTGTATGTGTGTGAAGTCTGTGGTCTAGAAGGAAGGGAGAGGGAGAGTTAACAGAACGCTTCCTGTTTTTAAGGCATGCCCAATTTCCATTTGAGGAGTCCTGCTCTCAGTGCTTTGATTGGTCCTTTTCATGATGGGTGTCACTGTGTTGGGCTGAGCTGAGCTTATCTGCCTTTGGATGCAAAGCTGGGATCCTCTTAGACAAGAGATTCTAACGGACTACACAGGGAAGCTGGGGAAGTGCAGAATCCACTACAAGAAGCAGTTTCAGAAGGCTGCCTGCCCTTTAGACAATGAAAATTGCAACCAGAAAACTCAGGAAAGACTGATGAAGGGCTTAGTAAGTTTTGTCACAAAAGTAGGCAGAGAAGAAAAACTTTTCTCTATTATAAAATGGAAATTTCTAGATAACTTTCCAACAAATCAAAGATCAGGGGTTTGGAAAGCAATGTTTTGAAAAAAGCTGGTGAAACATGAAATTCAACCAAATAATTCAATTTCCCTGTGTCACAGCAATGCCAGTTTTATGTTTTTTTTCAAGTCTTTTTCTTGGTATTGGAAGGCACCAATACTTAGGTCTCTGAGTCTTAACATATGAAGTACATAACTCTTTTGCATTTTCCAGGACAACTATTAGATTCATCAGCATTGGCTGTCTCATTGAGAGATGGCTCTAAAATGATAAGAGAGTAGCAGGCAGCTAGAAGAGTCTAGTGAGGGTACAGAAGTTGTGTTTACTGAGACACAGGAGGAGCCACTGGTTTGAACACAGAAAACCAACTGAAAAGTTGGGCAGACAAGTCAGAGATCTGGTCCCCAAAGCTGAACTTGTAATATGGGGATGCCTCACTTCTGGGGCAGATTTTTTAATCATCTACCTTTCTCCTTACCCTCCTTTTCACCCCAAACTGGTCAAGTCCCAGTATGTACTACTCTAGGTCCTTAAGACTTCTCCTAGTAGAAGGATTTCTACCATTGCTACACAAACTGTCACCAGAAGGGCTACTCGTTATTCATTATTCCATTAAAAGTCTCAATTTCACAAAGCATCACTTTTTTTTTTTTTTGGCTGTGCCGCATGGCATGTGGGATGTTAGTTCCCCAACCAGGGATTGAACCCGTACCCCTAGTGCCCCTGCAGTGGAAGTGCAGAGTCTCAACCACTGGATCGCCAGGGAAGTCCCAAAGCATCATTCTTTTTGCTTTATATGAATTACAAAAGTACCAAAATATTATCTCTAAGACAATAAAATAAATAAAATAAGCAGTGCTGCCTTGGACAAAATGGGCTATTCTTCATTAAAATCTAAAATATTTAATTACTTCAATTAAATAAAAAAGCATCAAATATATGCATTAATAATGTTTATCATAAAGTCACATTACTATCTTTTCCATCCAATTAGAATGTACTAAAACACTGCCCTTTTGGACCAAACTTCTAGATTTAACCACTTCCTGTTTTGCATAAAATGTATAATGTATATATTTTACTCTCGAACATACTAAATATGAATAATATTTTAAAAGCTAAGCATTCTGAATTCACAGGTCTATAAGAATAAATGAATGTTTTAAAAATTTATACTATTTTTAATGAAATCACCATGCTGTGAAGACCGTGCAAAATTTCTACATCTCTAAGTATTAGCCTTTAAGTTGACATATAGCTGTTGATTATAGTATAATGTTAGAGCTGTGTACCCAATTAACATAATAATTAGGCTATCAGTATGAATCAGCATGACTCTAAGTGCATTAGGAGTATTATATAATTTAATCCTCACAATAACCCCATTATGCAGATATTATTATCATCCTGATTTTATGGATGGGAAAACTGAGGCCCAGAGGACTTAAGCAACTTGCCCAAGGTAACACAGCCAATCAGCAGCAGAAGCAGAGGTTGAACCTGGCCACCTGACTCTGCAGCCCCACTCTTAACAAAGGTGCTCTATCCTTCCCACTCCATAGAAACTCAATCCATATGTACTGCATGATCGCACCAATGGATAGACATTAAAGAAAGAAAATGCAGGAAACACACAATGTTGAGGTGCTTATAGGAACATTTCTACCCATGCTATGCTTTTTTCAATTAGACCATTAATGTATCTGACCCACTTATGCTTCTCTAATTTTCTTTTCTGAAGCCATATTTTTCCTTATAAATGTTTCCAACCACACACATCCACCAACAACAAATGATTTGCTTTTAATTATGCTTAAACAAATTTGTTCAATCCCTCTCTTTAAAAAGTAGCAAAAATCACCATAATCATAACTTTATCCAGCTACTCTTGTTGTAAAAAATCTGATGGTCTAGGGTGGTGCTGCCCCTCTTCCTAATTTCAAACCAAGTACTTCTTCCTTTTCAGGACCGAGCGGCACCTGTAGAGTGGAAGCTTGGGCTCAGGAAGTGGGTGGAGGCAGAATTCCAATGGAGAGAGCCAGCACAGGCTTTTTGGCAGCCTCGGGCCAGAGGTACTGATGGCCAAAAGACCAGTGCTGAGAATCAGGGCTCCAGGATTTCTGACTGAAGGAAACTTCAACCCTGGAGACCTGGGGACATTCAGCAGAAGCAGGCTGGGAAGATTTGGGGTTGACCTGGTTCCCAAAGAGTGCGCTGAACAGGTAGACTGATGCTTAGAAAGGGTTAGGATTCCATTAATTTATTCATCCTATTTATAGAGCAACCACTATGTGCAAAGCCCCGTTCCAAGTGTCAGGAATACCAAAATGAAACAAAAAAGGCAGAAATCCCCGGCCTTTTGGGTCTATCATTGTGGTGGGAGTGATTAAAACCAAAGTTCATATCAAGTGCCCAAAAAACATGTCCCATTGTTCTTGGAAGTGTGGCTCACTCCCAACTCAGCCTTCCCACCAGGTTCTGCCGCCAAAGAGAGCAGCTCCAGTTACAGGCTCACAGTTTTAGACGTTGCCCCAACCCGTTCAGACATGAGGTCCTGGGTCCCCATATTTAGCTCACTGAGCTGTCTCTTTGAAGCCACTCTGTCTTTGCATGAGGTAAGGAAAAAGCCCCTACCATCCCTCACCCCTGGGGACAGGGATGGGAGCTCAGCCTATAGACAACTGTCTCCAGGTAAACTTCTCTCCAGCCACTCTTTCCTGGCTGGAGGCAGATGATGCTTAATACTGAGAGGAATGATTTTACTAATCTCTTCGCATGGAAAAGATGTGTTTAGATGGTTTAAAACAATGCATTTTGTTTTCTTTCATGTAACCCTAAGTTTTCTAATTAGGTACCTTCATGCCTATTTTTAGGTTGATAATTAAATTTTTATCCTATATTTAAAAAGCTACAAAAAATGTAATTACTGGCATTAGAATAAAACCTGTTTCATTACTCTTTTAGTGTATCCAGTGAAATCTATCACAGCAATTTGACACCCACCACTATCCTTTTAAAATACACGAACAAGGGACTTCCCTGGTGGCACGCTGGTTAAGAAACCGCCTGCCAATGCAGGGTACTTGGGTTCAATCCCTGGTCCAGGAAGATCCCACATGCCACAGAGCAACTAAGCCTGTGCGCCACAACTACTGAGCCTGTGCTCTAGAGCCCACGAGCCACAACTACCGAAGCCCGTGAGCCACAACTACTGAAGCCCCCGCGCCTAGAGCCCGTGCTCCTAAACAAGAGCAGCCACCGCAATGAGAAGCCCACGCACCGCAAGGAAGAGTAGCCCCCGCCCGCCACACTAGAGAAAAGCCCGTGTGCAGCAATGAAGACCCAATGCAGCCATAAATAAACAAGTAAATAAATTTATTAAAAATAAATAAAATAAAATACATGAACAAATTCTTCTCTAACAGTTGGAAATTTTACATCACCCTCTTTACTCTTTGAATTTAAAGTCCCATCCCAATTCCCTCCACAGGAATTTTACCTAATGTATTATATTGTTATGCTTGAAATTATTTTTGCAATCACCCTGTTATAGTTCTATGGGACTAAAATATGTATGTAAGTCAAAAAAAATTAAAATCTTTTGTGACCACAAGTTTCTAAGTATTTTAAAAAATTATTCTGGATTAAGCCCTCATTACCATTACTATTACCATGTAATTGATCAGAATAACTTAGATATATTAAATTTTAGATATTTTATTTTATTTTATTTTATTTTATTTTTTTAAAATTTTTGGCTGTGTTGGGTCATCGTTTCTGTGCGAGGGCTTTCTCTAGTTGTGGCAAGCGGGGGCCACTCTTCATCGCGGTGCGCAGGCCTCTCCCTGTCGCGGCCTCTCCCGTTGTGGAGCACAGGCTCCAGACGCACAGGCTCAGTAGGTGTGGCTCACGGGCCCAGTTGCTCCGCGGCATGTGGGATCTTCCCGGTCCAGGGCTCGAACCCATGTCCCCTGCATTGGCAGGCAGACTCTCAACCACTGCGCCACCAGGGAAGCCCTGAATTTTAGATATTTTAACTTAGATATATTAAATTAATTTTTGATAAATAATTTTCAAGATAAAATTACAATTTTATTGGAAAGAAATATTTTAATGAGAAGATTTGGCTTTTATTTTCAGGTAATTCATGAATCCCTGGGTGAATATTATTTTTGCTGGAATAACACAGGATTTAGCATCAAATCTATCTATATTTTATACATATAAAAATAAGAAAACTTATCCACATAAGTAAGATGATGGTAATACAAGGACTTTTATGATAGTAATGTTTTCAATTCTTATTACTCTTAAATTAAAAACCAAAAGTCTCATGGTAATCATAACAAATCTATTCTTAATAATAATCTATTCTTAATAATAATTTGACTAGTCCCTGCTTCAATTTTATTCAAAAAATAAAATAAAAGGAAATCATCTCTTTTTAAAAAGGATGGATTACTCCATCATTGGAGTAATTCATTTCCTTATTTCTAGTAAGTAAACCGAGATTTATTAAATGACAGTCATCCCATTATTCTTCTACTTAGAGGCAACTTGTTTAACTTTACATACTCAGAAATAGTTAGAAAAAAGAAAAATACAGTTTATTTAAGTACTCTTTCCCAAAATATTTTTGGTGGAAAAAGGATTTTTATATTTTCACATATTTTTATCAAAACCATGGGCCTATTGATTTGGCTTATTGTCCCTTTGGAAAATAATTATTATAAACCTAAAGGCAAAGCAAGTCCTTATTTTTTTTTTTTTTAATTTTAGTTCATTTTAATTTAATTTTATTTCATTTTTTAATTTTATTTATTTATTTATGGCTGTTGCTGGGTCTTCGTTTCTGTGCGAGGGCTTTCTCTAATTGCGGCAAGCGGGGGCCACTCTTCATCGCGGTGCGCGGGCCTCTCACTATCGCGGCCTCTCTTGTTGCGGAGCACAGGCTCCAGACGCGCAGGCTCAGTAGTTGTGGCTCACGGGCCTAGTTGCTCTGCGGCATGTGGGATCTTCCCAGACCAGGGCTCGAACCCGTGTCCCCTGCGTTGGCAGGCAGATTCTCAACCCTGCGCCACCAGGGAAGCCCCGCAAGTCCTTATTTTCAAGTCAATCAGACTGACTTTCTATTAAAAAATCTGACTTCATTTTTCATTTCAAATAAATGTGCTAATTTGTGCCCCAATGAAAACAATCTCTCTTTTGAATTCTAAGATAATGATAGGTAGATAGATAAATAGATATAAATATAGATATAGATGAATAGACAGATAGATATTAGATACCTAGATAGTATAGTGATTTGAATGGTAGCCCCTTAAAGATATCCACATCAAAATTCTGGAATCTGTAATTGTAACTTTATTTGGAAAATGGGTCTTTGAAGAAGTAATTCAGTTAAGGATTTTGAGATGAGAAAATTATCCTCAATTATCCAGGCAGACCCTAAATCCAATGACAAGTGTCCTTATAAGGGATACACATAGACAAGACAAGGAGGCCATGTGACCATGGTGGCAAAGATCGGAGTGAGGCAGCCACAAGCCCAGGAGTACAGACAGCCACCAAAAAGCCAAAAGAGACAAGGAATTGATCCTCTCCTAGAGTCTCCGAAGGGAGTAAAGCCCTGCCAACACGTTAATTTTGGACTTCTGCCTTCAGAACTGTGAGAGTATAAATTTCTTTTATTTTAAGCCATCCAGTTTATAGCAATTTGCTAACAACAGCGATAGGAGACTGATAGAGATAAATAGATAGATGATAGATAGATAGATAGATAGATAGATAGATAGATAGATAGATAGATAGATAGATAATAGACAGACAGGTCAAGGAGTTTGCTGTATGGATGAAATAAGGCACTTCACTCCCACCTTTCTTTGTTTTGTCCTTATTGGACTCTTCATAGTCTTCCTATTCTTTATCAATATTCAGTGGATGGAAGGGGCAACAAATCTAAATGAAAATAATTATCTAACTTTGGAACCTGCCAACATGGTCAAAATATTCCACTTCTTATGTCATGTGTCACTCCTAATAGAAGCGGTCAGGTAATGATTTTTAAAAAGTCTGGATTAGAGGATCTTCTCCAAGGGCAATATTTTATGAAATCTCTTTGGTACCTGAATATTTTTAAACCCAGAGGGGGGAAAAGTCACCATGTTAAGATTCAGAACAAGTTATGAGTTTCTTTTGTAAGGTAAGAGAAAGAGGAATGCAAACAGAAAATGGAAAAGAAAAACCAGCATGACACTTGGACCACAGGCATATTTTTAGGTAAATCAATCCACTAAAATAATACATATAGAAGCTGAGGATATGGAGACTGATACTCTTAAAACTATCTATGCTGCATACCTCTTGGAAAGTGTTGGTAAAGTACACTTAAACTCCTGTGTGAAAACCACTGGTCCCCAGTAGAAGATCCAAAATTTTCAGTGCCTAAGCTTAAACAATTCTAGGAGCCCTCTTGAAAAAAAAAGTACAAAGTTTTAGTACATGTTTAAATAAAGGGCCTTGGAAGGATCTCATGCACCTGAGAAACGCTGAAGCTTAAGCTTCTTTAGCTTCATGGTAATTCTACCTCCAGACAGAATAACCGGGGGTAACTATACAATAAGTGCTAAATCTTAGCACTTATTGTATAGTTGGCCTTTGGGACCTCATCTCAGACACAAAACATCTTATTTTAATATCCACTTAGAATTATATTTCTTTTGTCATTTGTGATATTTCTTTATGCAGATTTGTCTCTCTCCTCTCTTAGATCACAAGCCATTGAGTCATTTTTCTACTGTTGAACACTCTCCAGAAACCTGAATAACGGACATGCCAAAATGTTGGTGACCAGATAAACTGACTCAAGCCTTCAAGCCTGTAGCCAGGACAGCACAAAGTCTGGAACTATTAGCCTCTCCATAGTTTCCAAAGATCTCCTGGTACTGTGACAGTCCAAAACTGTTAGAGTACATTGCCTCCTGTTATCAGATGTGTTCCAGGGATGCACTATTCCTTCCCAGAAACCTCAAGGAGAGCAAGCACTAGGATAAGATAAGGATAAGATGGAGCCTGGATAAGACATACTGACAGCCCAGAAGTAGGAGGAAGCTTTTAACTTGGATAGTGACCAGGGTCTCCTGTGGGGACCTCGGAGGGAATTTCTGGGATCTTGGTAGGTTCTGACCTAGAAGTTGGGTCCAGAACATGGTAGCAGGCACTATTCTCTGTGTTTGCTCTATCATGATCTTTCTTACAGGTGCTTCTGTTTCCAGGCATAGCCACTCCTGGGGCCTCAAGCCTGGATCCAGAAAGAACCCTTCTGTGAATGGAGGTTACTTCTCCCTTTAGAACCACACAAGATAGTTCTGATTACATTCTCCTTGCATGACAATGGAGGATCCATCCTAACAAGAGGAAGGAACTCTCATTGTTTCCAGGAGCCCTGACAATCGCACTCTTCAGAGAGAGGCTATCTTCAGATATTCAGTGTTGGTCTGCTCTCCCGAGAGATAATTTCTCAGTGATTCCAAGATGTTCAAACCTGTGCTTCTAGGGGGCTACCTTCAGTGGTCCTATGAGGATTTCCTACTATTAATGTATACTATAAAATACAAGATTATTCTCCTGGAAGGCATAACACTCTGTTGGTATTTTATCATCCATCTCCTCTTTAACATGTATATTTATGTTCAAATTGTCTCTTTTTCCTTATAGCCTCCTTAAAGGCACAGATTATATCAGAGCACTTCTCTATAAACCTATAGTGCTTTGGATGATTAGGAACAAGCAGAAGCTTAATTGTCTCCAGGACTGAACTTAGTTACAAGTAACAATTCCCTAACTAATTATACCTTACTTCTTACAGCTTACAAGTAAATGTTCCTGTATGGGACACTAAGGAAGCCAAAATGAATATGAGCACTCTGGCTCCTTGGCACATTTCCCTCAGCTTATACCATATTCCTTCCCACACTTGCTGATATAAACTCTTAAGCACAGCAGGGTGCTTAGGAGTTTAACCTCATTGTTAAAGCTCTTATGAATTATGTGTTTTTCAAGTAGATATAGAATTAACAGGTATTCCCACTTCATCATTTTGGTGGCCCCAAAAGAATTACTGCATCTTTCACCTTGTGGTTCAAATGAGTTCAAAAGAGGAAGACAGCACTATATGATGGAAAGGGCCTCACGATCTCAATTAGATTAATAGACACTCACTTTAATCCAGTTCTACAGTATCTAACAAGGACTAAGTCTTGCCATAAAAATAATAAAATAGTAAACACAGACCATGCGATGGCCGGAATACATTTTTGTTTGACATATAAATTCTCAACCAAAACTGGGTGAAGAAAATAATAACTAGGACTATTTTTTGAATATTTAATAAACACCAGATTCTATAAGTGAATTATCTCAGGCTGACATCAATCCTATGAGGCAGGTACTGCTATTGGTCTCATTTTACAAAATAGGGAATTGATATTTAGAGAAAATAAATTGTATTGACTAAATTTATATAGGTAGCTAGTAAGGAGGCAGGATTTGTGCCCCCAAAGGTTCCTTATTGGTAACTATGACCATTACAGAGAGGTCTGAGAAATCTTCCCAGTTCTATTTACTCAAGGCCAATTTTTATGATAGATGGGGAAGTGACAGATGGGAGGTGGAAAATCTGGTGATTTCTATTGGCTGTTATCTTCCTGTATAAGACATGATAACAACTTCTATGAGGTTCTTATCAACAAACAGCATAAGCTTAATTGAGGATTAATGGTGAACCTTACTTCAGAAACAATACTTCACTGTGATTCTTGAGCGGGAATTAAATGCCACCTCTGGTCTGTACTTGTGGCTATAGATGGAGTAGAGTGCTTTAAAAAAGGCCTTGCACAGAAGGCCTTCCTTCCTTTTGTGGTCCTGCAAAAATCAATATCCATGATATATGCAGGCTTTTTGATTATTCCCATTTCCATGGAAAAGTGGGTACCTTTGGCAGATTATGCATAGTAAACTGATGGTCTTTCAATAACTAAATCAATTCAAGGTCACAGACACAACTCTTAGTAACCATCTCCTTGAGAACGATTCCAAAATCCATTTCACAAAGCTTAGCCAATATAATAGGATGGCTGTCTTTTGAAAGAGCAATATAATTTCCATAGGAAAAAATATCATTTGTGGCAGGTAACTTATGTTACTGTTTTGTGAAATGCTTCAGTTCCTCAGGAAGCTCTCTTATTTCTATTTATACTTTAAAACAAGGTAGACTGAACTAGCCAAAATCTTCTTCCAACATAAACATTTTTCATGATGGTGGCACATCTACCATCGGCAGTGGACAATCTTTCAGGACATCATACGATATTTAAGCCAAAATGAAGACACACAGATAGTCGTAAACACTTAACAGAAACATTCAGATGATATACAGGTTGCATTACTAACATAGGAGTCAAATTACCTAAATACCATAGAAGCGGTTTCTGTTTTTGCTTGATGAAAAATCTGTAATGTTCGTACTGTGGCACAACAAACAAGAGTTGTAAGTTAATTAAATTTCAAAATTTACATCTACTTTGTTTCTTGAGAAATTTGATCACATTTCTGAGACATCAAATATTAAACTTATGCTTATATGTTATATTAGTTTCCTATTGCTGTTGTAACAAAGTACCACAAACTTAATGGCTTAAAACAACACAAATTTATTATCCTACCATTCTGGAGGTCAGAAATCCAAGATGGGCCACAAACCGGGTTAAAATCAAGGTGCTGGCAACCTCAAGTTACTTCTAGAGGCTCTAAGTGAGGATCTGCTCCTGGTGGAAACTTCTACAACTTCTAGAGGATGACTGCATTCTTTGGCTCAAAGCAGCATCACTTTGATATATTTCCATCATCACATCTCCTTCTCTTACTCTGACCCTGCTGCCTTCCTCTTACAAGGATCCTTGCAGGGACCACCTGGATAATCCAGGATAATCTCCCCATCTCAAGATCTTTAACTTAGTCATATCTGCAGATAAGGTAACATATACCTTATGCCATATTAGGTAACATATTCACAGGTTCTAGGGATTAAGATGTATGTATACATCTTTTGAGGAGGAAGAGCATTATTTGACTAAGAATGAAATTGAGTGTTATAGTGGAAAGAGCCTGGGCTTGTAGCAATCAGACAGCTCTGGGATCGAATCCCAACTCCTTACAACCAGGCTGTGTCATCTATAAAGTAGTTACTCCTCAGAGTCCTCATGGAAGAGTTAAGTGGGGCTTTAAAATAATTATCTTCATTCTCACTGGCTGGAATTATAGGTCAATCAGGACTCTTGAGCATGGGTAAAAATTACTCTACACAAAATGAACCATGGCTCACTTCTGGGCTTGAGGGTAAACTGATCCACAAGCTGTAGGAAGAAGGATGAATAACTAAAAAAAAAATTTTTAATTAAAATAAAAATGGGGAAAATAGGGTTTTCTTAAGAAGGAGGAGGTGAGGAGGAATGCTGAATAGGAAACTAACAATATCCATTGCTGAGCTTTCAAAACTTAGCCTAAGTAACAATAAAAACAAAGAATAACTCTAAACACATAACTGCCTTTATTCCTTAACATGATGTGTTGAAAATACTTAGAATATTGCCTGGCACACAATAAATACTCTATGTATCAGCTACAATTACTATTCACTGACTTTATTAGATAGGTTTTTTATTAATGCTGTGGACAAGTATAAAACAGTCAATCTTAAAAAAATAGGGATTTAAATAATCTCCAAGTACAAAAACTGACACGAGTTTTGCAAAAGCTGGGAATCCAGCAGACAGTTCTGTCTACAACTCTCTCTACAACTCCATAAGCAGTCTCAGATTTGGATTCCTACTTGAGTTCTTATCCATCACATTAACTTCCAAACTCTATCTGGCATTTCTTTTATGTGTCTACAGGCTCTTATTCATAATCCCTTCTGTCTTCTGTATGTCTCAGCGCTCTCCTCGCTGCCTGACACATGTAATTCTCCCAGGCTTCTGCTGTTACTTTGCCCCGCTCTTGGGTGATAATTGTCTCGGCCAGAAATCCTTGCGGTCCACTTGCTACTGGGATGCTGCTCTTTGCTGCCCTCACTGGCCACTATCCATCACTGCAGGTAACTTGCCAGGTTCACGTGAGTTGATGCAGGACAGCATACCCAAGCGGAGCCAAGCTCTTGTGTGCTATTTCATTTGTGAAACTGAGATTCCCAAGCATGAACTGGTGGTGCAGGAAAGAAGTGCCTTCTTCACAATGTGATGACACCAAACAGCCTGGTCTTAGTAAAGCAAGAGTGGTGAAAGACCTTAATCTGGCATGTTTTGGGCCAGAGGTCAGGAACAAAATACTCTCCTGTTCAGGATTCACATCAGGTTTGCTTTCAGCCAGTTAAAGTCTCTCATAATAGGAGTCTCAAAATCAATATCATCATCATCCAAGTCTTCAATATGTGAGTGTACTAGCCATTTTAAGAAGAGCAGAATATTTTCAAAGTTTGGAGTCTGAATTTGGTTTCACTGGTACCCTTGTGAATACTCTCCGTTATAGTCATACTAGATGTTTTTTGTTCTTGTTTGTTTGTTTTTTAAACTGAATCGCTAAAATGCTGAGTTTAGGGTGAAGCAACTAGGCAGAGTTTGAGCACTAACTTTATTGTGTCTACAAATCACATAATAAACCCCTGCCATTTCCTGCAGCATATAAAGAGCTGAACCTATACAGAGAACTGAAATAGGTTTCCCAGTCCATTAGATTTCACCCACTAGCACTGTGGACAAATGAGTTCTTAATAAATACTTTTGGGGGGATGATGATTTGCTAGTTTGTGTTATGCATCTCTGAAGGGACAGCAACTTGAAAAGGTCAATGTGTCTTCTGATTATGCTTAACTTGTAAGGGAATCACTAAACCATGTTATATTGTGTCCATTGTGTTTTTTGGCATATAATATTCCTGGATGTTTTCCACCTAGAATTTGTAAAATTATTCTTTAAAGTAGGTAAAGTCCCCTTTAGCAACCTTCCCACCCCACTCTCTTTGGCTGTCCCACTCTCTTATTCAAAACTCCCCCAAGGTCACTGTGATGCCCTCACACTTTCCACCAACCAGTCTAAGCTTACTTTCTTCTCAATACGTCCCTTCACTTCTCTACTTTTCGTACATCACTCCCACCTCAACCCCAAAACCTGTTTTTCTTTAAGGCATTAGTTTCAGATGTTCAAAAAATATAGTAATGTCTTATGTTTGTAACATTTCCTTCTAAAAAGCATTTCTACGTACAGTTTCCTTATTTGATCTTCATAACAATCCTTTAATATTGGTAGGCTGGACATTATTATCCCCTTTTATAGATGAGAAAATTGAGGGTCACAGGAATTAAATGAATTAAGCTAGGCCACATAACAAGCAAAGGAGGAGGGGGTTGCTTTGAGACACACACGTATAAGTTTTATGTTTCTCACTTTACTGTTCCTTCACTGATCATTTTAAATCCCACTAAAATACTTAACTTGCACAGGCATTATTCAAAACAAAGTGCCTGCAGCCAATGGTAAAATAAATGGATTTTTCCCCCAAAAAATGCAAGTTACTTTTCCTTTCATGGATGAGTACAGCAGTCTTTTTATAGGTTTGATTACAACTCCTGGGATGTACTGTCGAAGCAGATGTTTTTGAACCAGACTGTTCAGATAGTTATCCATATTTGTACATGTCTCTCCCCCTTCCTCCCACCTACATAGGTAAAAATGGGTAGAAATATAAAATACAGTATATGCTTTCATCTAAAGAGCCAAAATTTGAGGTGTGGTAATTTTTGGAAATCTCCTCTCAAGCCTCAAGGGTCTCAAGAGAACTGAGAGTGTTTAGCGACCTTCAGTTGCAGTGTATCCTCCTTGGAGGATTGAAATTGATTTTCTTCACGTTACTGTGTGGGAATCCAGAGCCTGCGCCCCCTGACCCGCTCATTGCCTAGGAGTGTGCCACGGCCTCACACGGACGGATGTGAGCATTGGGCTTGGAGGGAATCATAAACGGTAGCAGCAGGGCTCTCATCCTGCTGCATTGTTTTGAAGTTATTCTTCCAGATTGTGCTTTCATTTCAGTTCATTCTTCTTCGCCGTGTGCTGCCGCATGTGTGACTCAATTCTAAACTTGCTTTTTTTAGCTTCTGAGAAACAAAAGTTGGTTATCTACTAACTGATTTTATTTTTACTGTAAAAGCCCTATGACTGAATTGTGCAAACAAAGCTGAATTCTATACGGTCTACACTGTATTCACTATCCAATATAAAGCGACTGAAAACATCAGAAGTTGAAGAACACCCCCCCGCAAGATGTTGGTCAGCCAAGCTTTCAGAGCAATCAATGGCAACAGCAAGGCAACTTCATACAGGAAGCAGACAGGAATCTGTGAAGCTAATGAAGCTTAAGCTGCAGAGCCCTTCCTTTGCACAGGTGCCTGCCGAGACCCAGAGAGAGGAGCCTAGCAGTGTGTTTGCATGGTCACATATTTTCTTTAAACTTGCAAAACTAGGGCATATAACTACAATTGTTTAAAGGGTCGTATTTTTCTCCACTCAGACTGGGTGTCTGGTGGCATTGGAAAAGCCATGGGCATTTGAGGGGCCTGGGATAAAAGAGGTTGACTTGGACATACACTTAGTTTGAGCTTACTGGAATGTATTTGTAAAATTCTCAGGCATGTCTGTGGCAGAGTTAAGTTGTTGGTGGTCATTTAAATGTAGACGCAGCTCCCAGGTATCCTCCTAAGGTCCACTGTGCCAGCGTACCTAGCGTTGTGACAGCAAGCCCAACGCCAGAGGTTGTATCAGGACAGGAAAGTGTCCTTGTGGAAAACTGTTATAATCACAAGACTTGTAAATTTGTCAGCAAAGAATAAGAATCTCATCAACACCCAGTAAATATAAAAGTTATTTCCTGTCAGGAACAGACTTAATCATGTACCATATTGGGTTCTAAACACAACCTCTATATAGCTCTTCCAATTTCTTTTGATGGGAATAGCACAAAGTAGGATTTATCAGAATTCCCATGTTTATAGGACACAAACTATAGCAGTGACAACAGAAAGTATTTGCAACAATTCACATGAAAAAAACTTGATAGAGTTTTTTCCAAATTTGATAACAACTGAATATTTCCAGGATATTACCAATAATGATTTGTGAAGATGAAAAATTTTTTCTAAACTATTAATATTATGGAAAATTTTTGAATTGCCATGCTATAAGAGACACTGAATTAGATACGTTAATAGTCTCTCTATTAAAATATAAAAGGTTTTATCAAATGAAGAGGCAAAGAGTATTTATTCAAAAACTACAGGAAAAAAATATAGGTATACCAGTCAATAAATTAGTATAAAAAAGAAAATTGTGATTATTTTTCTGGAATTGTAGAAATTGTATATTTGACCTTTTTTTCCTGAGTTTGTAAATTGTCCTGATTTTTTTTCTCATTTTAAGCAAATTTTTACATTTGAACAGGTCCATCACTCCTAACATTCTTGGGACCTAGGGAAGAGTACAACAAAAGTGCACCTACACCACATTCTAATTATCTAAGTTTAAACACGCTAATGACTATAAATAAAATACTTTCTCCAACCCTGACAACTCTACCTCCATAATGATAAATTAGGAAAAATGTAAAAAAATATTGGTTTTAGGTGACTGTAAGTTAATCAACTTTCAAAGATGACTGAAATTAATTATTGTACACAGCTGGGTATTCTATTAATGGAATGATAATTTGGGGGTAATAATAACATAAACATGCATACAATTCATGGATTAAAGATATTTATTGCCTTAATTCTTTCTTTTTATCAAAAGCACTATATATAATAATCAAGAGTTTCAGATAATTTTATTTTATTGATATTGATGCCACATTATCAACTTTTTTTACTATTTTATAATTTTTTATTAAATTCAATTTGAAGAAACTTTGCTTTGTTGGGGCAATAGCAACTGGAATTGTCAGTAAACTTCTTAAGTCAATACTTAGATTAAGAAATGAACCTTGAGTTTTGAATATTATGTTCAAACATTACAAGGAGTTATATATATCTTATTGTTATTACAGAAAATATTACAAAACATTTTAATTTTATCATATGAATAGCTGCTACTTATATTGTAATTTCATATCTTTTAAGGCAATATCTAGATTCACATAGTGAGGTGAAGAATCTGTATTAATCTCAAGCACTTATAACTAGAGCTACGTATATATACAAATTTAAGACTAATATGAATTGTTTAATATTGAAAAACATTTCTCAGCTGCCTTTAGTGCAAATGTTGTGAACACCATGTTGATTTTATGAGTACCTCTGCAATCATATGTTAGGACATGAATAGGAGCATAAGTGAATGAATGAACGAATTCTTGGCACTACTGGAAAATGATACGCTAAGAAGTCAGACTCTCTTGCAGTCATGCTTACTCAGAGAGAGGAATTGACAAGATACTCAGTATTTCTCTTACACAAGTATTTCTGCTGTTCAAATCCTCTTCAAACTCCAAAGCAATGTTTTTCTCAGATATTCACATCAGCAAAACCTCCAAATCTTCACAGTATGGACATGGTAACTTTTTTTTTTTTGAGGACATAGAACATGAGATGTGGAAAAGACTTTCCTGAGATCTGAAGGTGTTAGTCATGAGGGCACGTGTTTGGGTTTACAGGTTGTTCCATGTTAGTAGTGCTGACAGTCAGATCCCAAGTTCTTTAATAAACTGTGTGTACGCTTGTGTGTTTATGTGTGTGTGTGTGTCCAGAAGAGGGATCCTGGTTTAAGGGCAATACTGCTATGGTATCTAATTTTGGATTTATTTGTTTATTTATTTATTTATTTATTTATTTTTCTTAAAGTGGGCCCTGAAAATGTCTAAGCTTCAGGCTCCACAAAATTTAGAATCACCCCTGGAGAGAACTTCTGGATAAACACTGCAGACGATACACATATGTGTTTCCTACAACTCCTTTCCAAACCCCACTAAAATGCCTAACTAGTGGGGTTTTTTTTAAGTTATAAACCCCTGAGCGAAAATACTGAAAAGGATCCAACAGCAACAAAACTTAGAAAGCTAAAAAACAGATGCGTGAGTGGTAACTGAATTAGCAGACAAGGGAAGATGAAAACTTCAGGTGTCAGTCAGCCTTGGAGCTTTTCTCTTTAATATCCAACATCCGTGTCCTTAGACAATTCTGCTGGCTCTACCTTCAAAATACACCCAGAAACTCATCACTTCCCACCATCTTTTACTAGTACTACTCACTGTCATGGGTTAAATTGTGCTCCCCCAAAAGATAGCTTGAAGCCCTAAACTCTGGTACCTATAAATGTGACCTTATTTGGAAATAGGGTCTTTGTTGATGTTATAAAGTTAAATGAGTTCATACTGGATTAGGGAGAAACCAATGACTGGTGTCTTTTTAAGGAATAAAGATTTGGAGATACAGACACACACAGAAGGAGGACAACTAAATAAAGACAAAGGCAGAGATTGCAGTTGTGGTGCCACAAAACAAGGAATGCCAAGGACTACTGGCAAACAAGGAGTGCTGGAAGCTAGAAGAGGCAAGAAAGAATTTTTCCCTAGAGCCCTCAGAGGGAGTGTGGCCCTTCTGACGTGACACCTTGGTTTCAGACTTCTAGTCTCCAGACCGTGAGAGAATAAATTTTTGTTTTTTAAGCCATCCAGTTTGTGGTAATTTGTTGTGGCAGCCCCAGGAAACAAGTATGCCTACCATTATTTCTTGCCTGGACTAATGAACTAATTCTTAGCTAAGTATTCTGTTTCTACCCTGGCCCCTCATTCAATCTATTCTCAACACAGCACCAGTGATATCCCTAAAATATGAATCAGATCATGTCACTTCTGTGATTAGCAGCCTGTACTGGCATGCTATGTCCTTCAGAGTAAAAAACCAGTGTTGATACAATGTTTACACAATAAGCAGAGCATGTCTCCAGCTCCCACCCCTGCCACCACCTCCCTGCCTTCCTCATCACCCCACAGTCTTCTTCACTTCACTCCTTCCACTCTGGCTACACTGGCCTCCTTGCTGTTCATCAAACACGTAAGTACATTCTCACCTCAGAACTTAGGCACTGGAAGTTCCCTCTGCCTGCAACACCCTCGCCCCAGGTATTACCTTAGATAACTTTTTTGCTTTCATCAAATCTTAATCAAAATTCACACTCTCACTAAGTATGACTACCCTTTGCAAAATTGCTACCTGCTCTTTATCTCCTGGCACCCCCCATCCCCTTACCCTATTCTAATCTTTTTTTCCATGCCACTTACCAGTCCCTAGAATATTAACTAATTTATTTAGTTAGCATGTGTCTTGTTTATTGACTGTTTCTTACATTCTGTAAACTCTTTGAGAAGAGGGAGTTTTGTTTTGTTTACTATTGTATCCCAAGTGCCTAATCCCTGCTTGGCACATGATAATACATATTTGTTGAATAAATTTGTTATATTGATTGAAGCATCTCAAACGCATGTTAATCTCCATCAGAGAACCCCAGAAATACTAAGGACTCCTAAAGAACAGGACTTCTGGAACTAGGAAGCATTTGGGACTGAGACGGGAAAATTTGAAAAGTTGTGTAAATAGTTATTGCATACCCGGTTCTCCTCCACCCCCACCCCAGAAAAAGGCAATAGGTTTACTCTCTGCAAAGAGTCTCCAAGAGACTCTGGGGCGGGTCAGAGAATGATCTCAGGGATATCACAAAAATCTGTTCCCTGAACAGGGAAATCCCCAATTCTCTTCTGTTACCTGACTCTAAGAACATTGACATTCAAGCTCATGAATCATGGGCGGGAGCTTGCAAGATTTCTTTGTGGAGAAAATGATAAGCCCAAAAGGAAATATTTACTGATACAGAGTTGAGGGTGCTCCTAAAGAAATAACCCAGACATGTTACCTCACACTGGACAGTGTGAAGCTGTCCATTCACACTGGGCACCTGATAAGCTTTTACAGCCTGATCCTAAAACATGAAGTGACCATCTTCACAAAGGCCTCTAACTTGAAAGACACTACCTGCTAGCAATGGAGTAAAGCAAGTCTACATGTTTCTTTAAAAAATAATATAACTTAATATGGGAACACTAACAAAAGTGAAATCTTGTATTACAAGACATATTTCCAATTAAATATATCTGTTATAAGCCTTAAAATATCAAGAATTTATGACAATTATATTCTGGTATTTTTCAGAAATCAAACCAATGAACTGTTTGCCAGGCATTTGAAACCATGATTGATGTCAGGCAAAGTAAAAAACCTTTTCCATGTAGATGTGCTGACCAGTGATCTAGCTGTTTTGTTTAGACTCTTTTTGTTTAGACTCTAAATCCAAACTATTTTCCACCACTTTACAAATATTTATCAGGTACTTCCTGTGGGCAAGTCATTTTTGAGTGCTGGGAAATATATTATGTCATTATTATTGCTACACAATCACTCTGAGATATCCTGGACAGGAATTAGTTCTTTTGTTTGATGGCCAGAGAGAATTGAAACAAAGAGATTATATGATTTAGGCAAAAATCAAACCATTAGCTAAAACATTCCACTGTGGCAAGTCTTCCCAACTGACAGGACACAAATTCCTCTGGAAATTTGGCTTTGATGAAGTTTCTGGGCTTCTTTTCATCTAATCAAGCACCTACCTAGGAATTCCCATAGTTTTATTACATCAAATGAGACAGATTACATTTGACGTTTTCTCAAAGCATTTTGAAATCCCCCTCCCTGCCTCCACTCATATATTTTATTTTCACCTAGTGAAAGTTCAAAATGGCTCCAAAAAGCCCATTGGCTCAGGCAATTACTTTATTTCCTCTCCTTGAAAATGTCATGCACATTTTAAGGACATTGACAAGCGAGCTTGCAATCCTTGTCACTTTTAGAGATGCTACAAGATACAGTCTGCAAGGATAAATGGGTCTTTGGATTAAAAGCTGTTATTAGGTTCAATCTTTGTGATATTTTTTCAATCTCCAATATAGAAACAACACTCTCCTATTCTCATCCCCAAAAGTTTTCTGAGATTCACTGTAATATTAAAATTCTCTCAACGGCAAGCAGTAGAAATCCCAATTAAAATTGGCTTAAACACTATGGACATGAGTATTTTCACTTTACTAGAAACCCAGCGGGTTCCAAGAAAGTGAAGTTATATGTCCAAGGACGTTATCATCTCTCTGCTTTTCCATTTTTGCAGGTATCACCTTCCTCTTATTAGTGGTAAGATGGCTACAGCAACTCTAAGAGGCATATCTAGACATGAAAACAATCAGAAAAAGAAAAGAGATAGAGATTGTTTCCTTTTTTGCATCCCTAGGAGAAAAACAAAATTTCCCAGAAGCCTCTCTAGCCAACTTCTGTTTGCGTTGTATCATTGGATCACATGCTCATTTCTGAATCAATCATAGACAAGTATAGATTACATGACATTAAAATCTGGGATAAAATAGATGAAATGGATGTTGGGACATAAACCACACTTTTTTCTTCTTTGCCTTTCACTTGTTTCTGACTGGACACCTAATTTTTTTCTTTTTTTTAGTTTGGCACTTCTACTTTATGGGTAAAATTAGTTTAATGAATTAGAATGTTCTTGTTGCAGGTCACAGCACCAAATGCAAGGGTTTATTGTTTCATCTTCATTAATTTAAATGCTATGATAATCACAAATTTGTTATTACTTATTATCAACTCTTGCTTCCTACCACAATGCTTCTTCATTAACAGATAATTCAGGACAAGTAGAGTCAGAAAATTTGAATTTCGGTCTTCTCTTTTCCACTAACAAAGAGTTTGACATTAGACAAATTACAATGTCTGCTAATCAGTAAAGCAGAGATTATTGATTCCCTATATATGATTGAGGCTTTATTGGTTTTATTAAGGAATGTATTCTAAAGCCATGCTAAAACGTTAAAGGCTACACAAAGCTTCAATTATTGAAAATTTTAGACAGGTTTCATGTTAATGACTTTAACAAACATTTCATTTGACCTGTACAATACTTTTATGAAGACACTATTATTATGCCTGTTTTATAGATGAAGAAATTGAGACTCAGAGTTTAAGTGCCTTGGCCCAGTGAGGTGAAGAGTTGGGATTTGAACTAAACCCATGCTTGTGTGACCACAAAACTCATGCACTCAACTGTCACACTTTACAAATATACAGAATTGTTATTACTATTTCTGAAAATTCACTCGTATACAGCTCCCTTACTTCCTCTGTTATGGCCTATAATATATTAATCAGTGAATATTTATTCAATACATACTATGTGTTGGATACTAGGCCAGACGCTAAGAAGGATCCAGATAATTATTTGACATGCTTCCTGTTTTCAAGGAGATTACAATCTAACCAGGGAAATGATAAAATAATTGATCACTGAAAGCAATATGCTATAAATATGAACAGACCAGCATGGGCAAAGGCTACTGCAGAAATGTGTGTTCTATGGGACAAGGAGGGTCAAGAAAGTGGGTAGACTTGGGGCTTCAAAGAGAAGTGGACTTTGTCTGACCAGGTAGAAATAACATAGGTAGTAAGGATGAGGAAAGATGTTCCAAGCTACTCAGTATGCATCATGATAGCACACAGACTAGTGAAAACTTGTGTATTTTAATAGATACAAACTACTGTATAAAAATAGATAAGCAACAAGGATACACTGTATAGCATAGGGAATTATACTCATTATCTTGTAATAACCTATAATGGAGTATAATCTGCAAAAATACTGAATCACTATGCTGTATGCCTAAAATTAACATAATATTGTAAGTCAATTATACTTCAACAACAAGAAAAGAAAAAAAAAAAAAGTACTTGTGGGGAGAAGTAAACAAAACTATCTGCCCAGTACTAGAAGGTCTGTGTAAAGAAACCTGAAGGTTGATGTTGATGAGGAACTATTGCAATAATTCTGCACCTGGGAAGAAATTATTTTCTCAATCTGGAGAGTTGAGGTGGGAAAGACTGAGTCAGTAATGAGTAAGAACTCTCCTGACAGGCAGATGGCAGGGTCAGATTTTATGATTTTCAGATTTGATGAAAGTGCTTCTTCAAGCTTATCCTCTGTCCATAAAAGTCTCTTTGTCCCCACATATTTTACTATTTGCCAAAGGAATCTTTAAGGAAAATATTTAGGCTTTCTTGAAAGGCAAAAGTTTAGGAATTAAAAAAAAATCTTTTTTCCTAAGACTGTCTTCTCTTAAAAGAGAGCCTATGGGACCTATTCTCTCTCCCACACTCTCTTCCACTCTTTTGTGGGCAGGGATTTATCTCTGTGTCCTTGAACTTTCCTGGATTAAATAGAAAATCTTTTACAACTAGAAGCTCAGTTTATATCTGTCAGGATATTTAAGATTCTCCCCCTCCCTCTGTCCTATCCCCACCACTGCCACACACACAAACACACACACACCCATTGTTCGGGATAGGAAATAATTAAACCTCACCTCATATTTTGCCTTGGAAGTCCCCTTTTAAACAGGTCTATTAAAATATTAGTTTCAATAAGTCATAAAATATTGAAATAGAGGTTAAACTCCTTAGAATTCCTTTTTATTTTTTAGCAATGTTGTTGACCTATAACTTATATACAATAAATAGCACATATTAAAAGTGTTCAATTGGATAAGTTTGATCCATGAAACTACCACTGCAAGAAAAATACTGAATGCTTCCATAACATCACAAGGTTTCCCTATGCTTCCTTTGCAGTCTATCCTTCTCTATACCCCTGTCCCCAAACAACCACTAATCTGCTTTCTATCACTCTAGATTAGTTTACATTTACATGTACATTTTACATTTACATTTACATGTACATTTTGTGTCTAACGTCTTTCACTCAGCAAAACGATTTTTCAGGCTCATCCATGGGGTTGCACACATCTGTAATTTTTTCCTTTTTACTAGTGAAGAGTATCCCGTTGTATTGTTATACCACCATCTGTTGACCCATTCACCTATTGCTGTAATTCTGGTTTATTTCCAGTTTTTGGCTATTACATATAAAGCTACTATGAACATTTGTGTACAAGTTTTTGCATGGGTATATGTTTTCAATCCTTTACGTAAAAACCTAGGAATGAAGTGACTGAACTATATGGTAGTATTTTAAGAAATATATAAAGAAAACTGCTAAACTATTCTCCAACATGGTTTTACTATTTTACATTTCCACCAGCAGTGTATCAAAATTTCCATTCTTCCACATTTTTACCATGGTCAGTCTTTATTTTATCAACATTCTTTTTTTTTTTTTTTTTGGCTGTGTTGGGTCTTCATTTCTGTGCGAGGGCTTTCTCTAGTTGTGGCAAGCGGGGGCCACTCTTCATCGCGGTGCGTGGGCCTCTCACTATCGTGGCCTCTCTTGTTGCGGAGCACAGGCTCCAGACGCGCAGGCTCAGTAGTTGTGGCTCACGGGCTTAGTTGCTCCGCGGCATGTGGGATCTTCCCAGACCAGGGCTCGAACCCGTGTCCCCTGCATTGGCAGGCAGATTCTCAACCACTGCGCCACCAGGGAAGCCCTATCAACATTCTTGAAAGGGTAACTTGGTTTAGTTGCATTACCTGATGAATAATACTGATAAGCATCTCTGTACTTATTTCCCATCATATATCTTCTTTGGTGAAATTTATGATCAAATGTCTTGCCCATTGATTTTTATTGGGTTGTTTGTCTTATCACTGAGTTGTAAGAGTATTTTTGTGTATTCTGGATACAAATCCTTTCTCTAATCTTTTTGTCGCAAATTTTCTCCCAGTTTTGGTGTCCTTTTCTGTTTTTTTTTGTAGAGAAATAAAAGGGATTTTTTTAACATTGATAAAATTTAATTTAATGATTTCATTTTTTGTGTGCCCTAAACAAAGAAATCCTTGCTTAATCCAAGGTCACAAAGTCCTTTTCTTATGTTTTCTCCTAGAAGATTTTAGGTCTATAATCCATATAAAATTAATTTTTTGTGTATGGTGTGAGGTAAAGGTTGATTTTTTTTTCTCGTGAATATCTAGTTTACCAGAGCCATTTGTAAAGAAGACTCTTCTTTCCCCCTGGAATTGCCTGGGCAACTTTATTGACAATCAATTGACCATATACGTGTAGGTTTATTTTTAGATAACTTACTGAGTTCCATTGATCTATATGCTCATCTGTTAGCAAATCAGAAGCCACCTTGATTATTGTAGTTTTAAAAGTCTTGAAATCAAGTGGTATTAGTCCTCCATTCTTGTTCTTTTAAATATTATTTGCTGTTTGGGATCATTTGCATTTCCATATAACTTTTAAAATCATTTGCCAATTTTTACATTTTTGATTGGGGTTGCGTTGAATCAATCACCATCTTAATAAGTCAGTCTTCCAATCAATTAACATAGTTTATGTCTCCATTTACTTGGTCTTATTTAACCTCTCTCTGCAGTAATTTAAAGTTTTCCTTATAGTACTTGCACATCTTTTGTTAGAGTTATTCCAATGTATTTTATGTAGTTTGTCACTATTTAAAATGGAATCTTATTTTTAAATTCATTTCCCAATTGTTTCTAATACTAAAAAAAAAAAAAAAAAAGTTGACTTTTGTTCCCCCTTCCAATTTAAGTGCTATAGCCAAGTAGAGTGAGTAAGCAAACAGAAATCCACCTAGACACACAGTCTATGGATAAGATGAATTTTTGACTAAACTGAGTACATTTATGCTAGACAGAATTTCTAACTTGTCAGTCAAATCTGGTTCTAGACCCAAATTAATTTACCTCATATTAAATTATACTAAGTAAAAACAGTAAAAGCTAGCCCACCAAGGACTGTTACAGTACTGTACATATTTTTTTTTTTTTTAAGTCTTGCAACAACTTTGTTTTAGGTACTATTGTAATCCCTGTTTTACAGTTACAGAAATTGAAGGTGGTAATTAAGGAACTAGATCACCTTCACTAATCAAATAATCTTCAGAGACCATACTCAACCAGTTTTTTATAATACTTCTTGAAAATCTTGTTAAAATCTCTACTCTTGAGTTGAAACTAGCAAACTTATTGTGTGCACTTTTGTGAAATTTCCTATAGTAAAGCATAAATCCCCTCTAATGAGAACAGTATTTCAAGAGTTCATTCTTGGAGCATACCCTCCAAGAGGAAAAATAAATTATAGAAACCAAAATGTTGGAAAGGATCCTGGGCTAAGACTTGGTGGAGGTCAGATTTAAGTAAATTTTGAGGTAAAGTGAGTGGAGCTATTAGGGGGAAAGGACTTCAGATTCATTAAAGATGAAATGAAAAAGACAGATGCCTAGGATTTTACTCTCACTGCTACCTTCTTACCCCATCTGAGAGAAGCAATGAGATCACCATCACCTCCTTTTTACTGTCCAGAGATTGAGACTCTCAGAGGATAAGTAATTTGTCCAAAGTCTCCTAGTTAAACAGTGTTTTAGGAGCAGGGATTCAAACCCAGGACAGTTTGATTCCAAAGCTCAGACTCTTTCCACAGAACATCCCTCCTTCTCCCCATTTTCACTAACTCCCATCTCCACTCTTCCCAAGGATTATCTTTGGAAACTAAACTGAATGCAGTGAAAGGAATGATGAGTAGAGAAAGAAAAGATTCACCATAGAAATGCAAAATTGATTGAACAATGAAGTTTGGAACCTGCCCCAGCAAGGCTGGCCTAAATGAAGGGGAGAAGAATAATATTATTCCCAGAGTTGAGAAGAGAGAGCCATTATTACCTTTTCCTTAGATGTTTGGAGGTCCTTGGGACTTTTGATGAAAGAAACGGAGGAAATATCAAGGTAGGTCTCAGGGATACCAAGTTTTAAGAACTTAAAAAAGAAAAAGCCTCAAAAAGTACTAAAGAGAGTCTCCAGGTCTTTTACTAGTGCTCTACCCTAGATTTTTTCTAGTAGGGAAATAGAAACTCATGGCTCCCTTACCCCCCAAAATCTGGACCTACCTATTAATTTACAGCAAAAGTTACTGTTCTGAAATAGCAGCATTTTAAACCTATTTGTATTTTTTGAAAGTAAATGATTTGTCTACTATTAAATTTCAAACATTCTGAAAGAGTTACAAGAGGAATTTTGGGAGTTTTCCTTTCCTAGGAATCAATGCAGAAGGCCCATTTTTTTGGAGTAAAGCTGCTTTAAACCTAAGGGAGATTAAATTTATTCACTCCTTGGCGGTTAAAAGAGATATTTAATAGAGTTCTTCCTGTCTAGTCAGAGAGCATGGTGTGGTTCTAAGTTAGAATTACAGGGGCTGTTTGCATTTCCACTTCATGGTTCTATTAGCTTTATGCTATTAGGAACAGTTTCTATTAATGAACTCAGAAGCAGATGGACCTTGGCAGCCGAGAAAAGCTTTGCTTTCAAGATGCTAGAAAAAAATATATTGACTAAAAATATCATCCAGACTTTTAACTGACTAAGTACAAGCCTTCTTCTTGGCCATTTAACATTCTAAGTATATACTTTAGTGACACGGGTTTTGCTGACACCTTTAAGTACTAACATGAAATCAAGGAAAATGAGATGACGCTTCTGTATTTTTTGGCAGTAAGAGTATTATGGTGGTTAGTTTTCTGTCCACTTTGCTTCTGTGTTTACACAATGCAATTAAGGAAATTAGAATACTAAGGAGTTTTCTCATAAACTCATGTAGTTCACATTAATTTAGAAATCGATGCTAAGGAAGGAAGGAGGAAAACAATTTTTAAATGTGTAGGGGATTCCACCTGCTTTTTCCCCTGCTATACCCTCAGTCTTGAGAGCATTTAAAGTAATGCTGAAATATACATATATTCCACAGAAATTTTCCCCAAACCACTATTTTATATGTACATGAAGCCATGTGCACTCTATTTTATAGATAAAGGTGTTTTCAAAGCAACGTTTACTTTAACTGATTTTTGCCTAGGTATTAACTTTTTTAAGGCCTGAACCAAAAGCTGTTAAAAACATATTATTCAGTCAAAAAGATATATTTTTTAAAAAGCTGCCAGTAAAAAAATGAAAGAAAAGTCCACTGTATTGCACTAGTAAAGAAAATATAAGCGCAAATAAATAAATAAAAACCCAAACAGTACTTTATAGCTAACTTTTAAGACATATATTCAAACATATAAAAGTATGCAAGTTTTCAATGAAAAAATAAAAGTGATTAATTAATGTACATGATTTTAATGGGTTCTCACTTGGATTTCTTCCAGTGGCAGGGAAGTAACACTCCCCATCATCAGTTCATAATATCCATGTTAATACTGGTTAGCACTAGCAAAAAGAACAGAATGTCAGATTCAGTTTTTCTTGCCATGGTAGCAAAAGTCAGAGTCAAATAGAGAAAGAGAAAGGGAGAGAGAGGAGAGAGAGAGAGAGAGAGAGCACAAATGGCAGTGGAAGGGCAAATTGACCTAAGAATTTATTCTTTTGTGTTGGTTGATACATTTTTCTTTGACTTGATTGAAGGTTCATTAGTTTTATGACTTCCTATATTCCCCACTGTACCAAAGAACTGCTTTCTTGCCATATATGCCTAAAGTACGGAAAGTAAAAAATTTTGCCAAAATGTACCCCTCACATAAGTAAGCCACCTTATATTTGAATGTTCAAGTCTTTCATATTATACATTATTTACTCTTAAAAGCAGGATAATATTTATGAGATTTCCAACCTAGTTACACATTAGGATCACCCACAAAACTGCTAAACATCCCAACGAATAGGGCTGTTTGTCAGAGATTCTGACTTAATTTGGTCTGAGATGGACCCTGGTCATCGTAGAAAAATTTAAGCATCTCAGATGATTCCAGTGTATAGCCAGGTGGAAAACTACTGCAGGATCTCAATATTAGTTTTGGACACTTATAGAGGCCACCATATAAAATCAGGTATAAGGAGGCAGAGAAATGTAACATAGATTTAGTAATAATTCTTGTGGGTATGACTTTATAAGTGTTGGATGCCTTGGTACACAGCCTTTTAAAGATGTCTTTAAAATATACATATTAATGGTTAAACTGTAGACATCTATAACTACATAAAAAACAAATGTAGCAATATTAACAATATTCACTGAGCACCCAAGATGGACAAAGAACACAAAATTATACTAAAATTATACTAAAAACAGAATTATACTAAAATTATACAAATGAGTATTTGAGGCTTGATATAAAACTTCCAGTAAAATCATTACACAAGAATGCTAAAAGTGATTAATAGCAATAACAGGAAACATGCCTTATACTTCATTTGCAACCTCCTTATGAATTACAGTACAGCCCTAAGAACTTACATATACCTATATGTAATATACATTATATCACAATAGTACATTGGCTTAAGCTTAGATATTCCAAAATTATTTAATATGCTTTCTCATGGTAATTGACCAAGATGCAAAATTATCTATTCAAAATTAATATCAATTAAAATTATCAATATTTTATCTTTTCAATTACCAAAACATTTCAAACTGTTTTATGCCATTAGATTTTTTGTTGTTTTTTGATAACTTTTAGTGATTCACTACTAAATAGCTTTAGAAAGCTAAAAATACTAAGCATCTAATTTGTCAATTGTATGTTGAATGAATGAATGAATGAATGGAGAGCATAAAGACTGCTTCTTTTTATTTTTTATACATGAATATGGAGATTTTTTTTCAACACTACACTATCTCAGTGACAATCAGAGGAGCATCTGAAAGTAAATTCATTAATGTGGCAGGAGCTTGAGCAAACCTACTCTAGCCCATTTACACTTTGTTCTATTTCCCTCATCCTATGAGGGATTAAAAGTCACCTAATAGGGACTTTCCTGGTGGCGCAGTTGTTAAGAATCTGCCTGCCAATGCAGGGTACCCGAGTTCGAGCCCTGGTCGGGGAAGATCCCACATGCCGCGGAGCAACCAAGTCCGTGCGCCACAACTACTGAGCCTGCACTCTAGAGCCTGTGAGCCACACTACTGAAGCCCGCATGCCTAGAGCCCATGCTTCCCAACAAGAGAAGCCACCTCAGTGAGAAGCCCGCACACCACAACAAAGAGTAGCCCCCACTCGCTGCAACTGGAGAAAACCCACGCGCAGCCACAAAGACCCAACGCAGCCAAAAATAAATGAATAAATTAATTCATTTTTAAAAAGTCACCTAATAATACTAGTAAACACTTGCGTATCATTGCTATGTGCCAGGCACTATTCTAAGCGTGTTGCATATATTAGCTCATTTAAGAACCCCATGAGTAATGAGGCTTCAGTTTACATTATATGGGTCATCATTAGTTATAAATTCTAAAGAAAATGTTTTTGGGCAGAGCTTATTAGATCCAATTGGCTTCCAGGAAATGCATATCGAAAAACTAAATCACTAATTGCATTTTAAATATTCAGAAGTGGTTTGTTGAACAAAAGTAGCTCCAAAGATGTTATTCATATTGATGCTAACCCTTCTGATGAATTCAAGAATGACTCTGCATTCTAATCTTTGATCTCTGGCTTCTTCTCTTTCTCCTGATGTTTTTACCACCTCCTTCAATGATTAATCTTCAATAATGAGGCCAAAGTTGACTTCTCACACCTGTTGCTTTGGCTATACCACCTACTTTCTACAATCTCAATGGCATTTTGGATCAGAACCAATTAACAACAAGTTGATTCAAAGCTTTTCAAAAGGCTGCCCTGGCCACCTCAGTATGCTTTTGTTACTTTCCATCCCCTTTATTGACTATCCCTCTCTTCTTTCATCCCACCCCATTTTCCTAACTTTCCTCCAGACTAGCCACTGAGGCTAGTTTTCTAACTGTTTCTTTCTTTAGCTTAAATAAAAAGGCCAATGAAAGTCTTCCTTAGTAGAAAAGCTACGTATGTTTCCTTTAGTTTCTTTCTTACCAGAGAAACTGCTACAGGCTGAATTGTGTCCCCCCCAAAATTCATATGTTTAAGTCCTAGCCCCTCAGTACGTCAAAATGTGACCTTTCTAGAAATAGGGCTGTAGTAGCTGTAGTTGATTAAGTTGAGGTCATATTGGGATAGCATGGACCACACCCCCCATCCAATATGACCAGTGTGCTTATAAAAGGGGGAAACTGGGACACATACATGCACACAAAGATACACCCACACAGAGAAAACATCATGTGAATGTGAAGGCAGAGATCAGGGCAATGCATCTACAAGCCAAAGAATGCCAAAGATCAAACCACCAGGAGCTAGGAAAGAGGCATAGAACAGAGTCTCCCTCACAGCCTTCAGAAGAAACCAGCCTTGCTTATTTACTCCTTAAGCTCAGACTTCCAGCCTCCAAAACTATAATACAATAAATTTCTGTTAAGACACCCACTTTATGGTACTTTGTTACAGCAACCCTATCAAACTAATACAGAAACTAAAGACACAGTTGACTTTACCACTGTACCTTGTACTTTTTCACCTCTCTGCATGGTGAGGGGCTTTAGACCAACTCTCTTTAGAAATAAGTATAATGAAAACACTCCATAACCTACCACCATGGAGCCGAATAGCTGGGTGGACAAAACACTGGATCAAAGAACAGACAGAGCTACCATCAAGTTTTCTTTCCCCCTATTTCTGGCCACATTAATTTGGATATATTTTGACTTCACCATGTTGATTTTCTCATCTGTAGAATGAGATAGCAATATACAGTATTATTATGAAGTTGAATAGGTAAGGGAAGAGTCTGGGCTCTGGCAGAGCTAGGTTCCTAGTCAGCTCCCCTATTCGCTGCAGGTATAGTTTCAGGCAAGTCTTGAGGTGGTCAGTTCTTTCTGTAACAGAATTCAGTCCCCTGACTGTAGGTCTGGGCACTAGACCCAGGCTGAACCAGTAGGATAACATCATCCTAGCCATAGCAGTTCATTCACCGGTGGGCATGAGACCCAAGTCAGGCCAATAGGTAACAGTATATATGGAGTAGTTATTAGAGGGAGGGTATCTTTTGTCACACTACCTTAATTGGGAAAAGCAGCACAACCACCTCCTGACGATTGGACTTTGAGCAAGTTCCCTGACCTCTCTAAGCCTGTTTTCTTTTTTGTTAAAAATTAATGGAGATAAAAATAACTTGCTCTTAGGAGTTTTGTAGAGTGTAAAGTTCTTAGCACAGTGCCTGAAATAAACTATTATTACTTATAGTATCATTCTGTGTCCTTCCAAAGTTGCTCATGTTGGAGATGGCAGTGAAAAGCTTCTTCTTTCTCTCAGGTTAGAGAG
Organism: Eschrichtius robustus; assembly: GCF_028021215.1. NCBI lineage: Eukaryota > Metazoa > Chordata > Mammalia > Artiodactyla > Eschrichtiidae > Eschrichtius > Eschrichtius robustus. Next base: position 68,489,803 of record NC_090828.1, read on the forward strand.
CTATTAAGATGTGACTCCAGAGACACCAGTGACCACTACACTAGCACCCAGAGAGGAGCAGAAACAGAAGGAATGGGAGACATCTTAGGAGAGGATTCTAGCAGTGGCCCATCCTCCATTCCAGTCCCTAAGGTCCTCTTGTTTCAAATCTGTGAGCTATTCCGGTGTCTGCCAATAACTCTCTAAGTTGACACATGTGCATATACTCAGCTCATGATATTGGCCCCTGTATACCAAAAAGTCACCTGGGGGTTGAAATTCTGATCACTCTACTTTCTGGGCAGTGAGTTTTGGTAGATTACCTTATGATGCTAAATTCAATTTTTCATCTAGGTCAGCATATTTATTCTCAGTTTTCCTGTGGCCATGAGTAGGAAAATACAAAAATGGGATATAAGCCTCATCCAAGAAACATTACCCTATTGCTAGCCAAACTCCCTGCACTGTTCCCAGAAAGTATGCAGGAGCATTGAGTGAGGTGTGTTTCAAGTGGGGGGGGAAAAATCAATGCGTAAAGAAAGAACTTCACTGAGTGGAACTCCTACTCCATGTTTTGGGTTGAAATAGAATGAAAGGTGTCAATAATAATCTTTTTTTCTTATTAAACCTAGAACTTTCTCAACATTTCCTTGATGGCATCTAAAGGTTACCATCTAAGTGTACAGCTCAGTGACTGTCAAAAGAAAAAGTTACTTTAAAAATGGAATGTTATTAACATTTTCTGAAGAAGACACTGTCTGGCAAAGAGCTCAGGCCATCACTTTTCTCCTGATTTTCAAATGGTTAGTGTGAACACGAATTCCCCCCAATTTTTTTTTTCCTCTCAGGTAATTTAGTACATTACCCTGCCTTTTGCTCTTATTTTTTCCTTTTGAATTTAAAAATATTTGTAGTATTTGAATTAAGTACACTGTCAACAAGGGAAGTCGAATTTAGGTCGTTATTGCTATTTTTAGAAGTTAGAATTATAAAATCTATTTGACTTTATAAATTTAAAAAGTAGTATGGATAGTCAGAAAAGCTGAAAATAAAAGTTTACATTAATCCCTATGCTCAGAAAAGCACTCAGAAAAGCAGTGTAATGATTAATGTTATTTGAAATATGTAGGATATTTAATTTTGTTTTGTTGTTGAAAATATGATTAAGAACCTGAAAGTTTATAGCATTCTTGGTGATATTACGACCAATTTGTGCAAATTGTTTTATTCCTATCTCACATGTTAATACTAATTTTTCTATTGATAAATAATACATTTGCTTTGTTTATCCCTTCTGTTCTTCTATGTGTATGGTTGTTTTAAAGAATTTTTATTTGCCTTTTTCTTTCTATGAATACCATAATGTAAAAATTTCAAAACAAAGAACTATTGCCTCAAAACATTTATTAAATGTAGGGTGGAGTTATGTAAGTCTTGAGCAGAATGAGTTAAACTCTCTTATTGTAATTTCCAATTTGCAATTACAGTACTGAAAGAGATACTATATATTTTAAACTTAATGAAACAATAAATGAATTAAAAGAGAGAAGTTGACAAAAACTACAACTTTAGCCACACAGGACAACGGTTAGGGTAAAAAGAACAATAAAGGCTGAGAGTACCTACAGATATATAACTAAATGAGCCCAGAGAATATGACAAAATATCAGGACATTCTCTTTAATCCTTGTTCATCCTACTTGTATTCAAAATCATGCGTCTGATATAAACTCAGCTGTTCACATTTCAAGTGTTTTGGAGACATGAAATTGACAAGAACATTTTGCAAAAATAAAAACTTAAGAAACCTTCTGCTTGCAGCTCCACAACATTATAAACAGACAGGGGATAGGCAGCTTAGTTAAAACTCTTTATAACAATTAAAAACTGAATCAGCTCACAGCCAACTTTCTCAGCTCTAGAACCACAGGAATCCCAAAGGTAAAACCTAACAAGAACTTAAAAACCTTAAGTAAATTTGAACACACTGGAAGAAAAATAATTGCTATTTAAAACAATAATGGTTTTCCAGGGGGTAGAGTTCCATTAAGTAGAAGATCTTCTGATCTTACAGAGCATATTAATGAATTGGGTTATGCAATGGTCAGAATGGAAATAACCACTGGAGATTGTTTAGCTGCTGTGCATAGTGAGATAAATTAGGTGCTTGAGGGAAGTAGATGAGGAAGAAAGATGAGAGGAAGAATGAAGACAGATTAAACAGCCAGTTCCCTCATGAGTGCCAGTCAGTGTGAATTATCACAGGACAAATTTCAGTCATAGAATGGCCTGAAGAACATAAAAGCCTAATATTCAATTGGAAATTCTTTACTTTGACCTATAAAGTGAATGTGGTTGTCAGAAAGCCTTGGGTACTTACACATAGGTCTTTCCAAAGGATTGCCTTGAGAAATTGTAGCTGACCATGTAAGTGAGCTAAGAAGTAGATCCCTCCTCGGTCATGCGTTCAGATGAGACCACAGCCCTACTAACAGACTATAGATTCATCTGGGAGCTTGAGCCAGAAGCACCCAGCTAAGCTATGCCCACAGAAATTGAAAGTTTTAAAACATGGTGTTTTAAGTTGCTAAGTTTTGGAGAAATTTACTGCACCATGCACATATTAGCATGTGCATAGGTAACTCATACTCCAATAGATAGTAAAAGAGAGATTTGGAGTGTTGGGAATTACTCAGAAGTCCTCCAATCACATGCATCCTCAAAGTGCTAAATCCTCCATAAAACAATATATCGTATCTCTGGTCTTAAACCTATCTCTTTCAAGTTTCCAGGGTGACACACAATCACACCATTGATTAACTTCTTCAAAAATCTGGAAGTTGACACCTTCCAAAATTATTTGAAGCAGTTAGAAGGGTGAGACAAGGACAAGGAAGGAATAGCAGGAGTAGTAAGCAAAATCGTGATTAGTATGCACCAGACATTGTTCTTAGTGCTTTACATATTAATACATTTAATCCCCACAACAACCATAGAGTAGGTGCTTTTATAACCCTCATTTTACAGATGTGAAAACTGAGGCAACAGAAAATCAACAAATTTGCCAAGGTTATACAATTAGTAAGTGGTGGAGCTAAGACCAGAGATTGGGCTGGTTAGCTCAATATGCTTAATCACTATATTGTACAATTTTCTTTTTAGCAAGTAATTGCATCCCTTCCCACAATGATAATTAAATGGATAGCGTAGGGACCCCTTTCTCAGTAAAGTTAGTACTTAGAAGAAAGAGGGATGTGGTATTAACTCCTCTGCACGTCTTGCCTTTTTTGCCTTTAAATCACCTTAGAAAAGGAGACGCAAGGAGATGGAGAGATACAGTCCCACTCATCCCAGTAACAGAGTGGTCACTTACATAAGGTGGGTGCTCTACAGTGAGGGTTTCTTCATTCAGTGTCCACAAGAGAAGTTACGTTTTCCTCAAGAAGATAAAAGGAATGTGGTGCTTCTGTTTAATCTTTTGTTCCCATGGTTATATTTAAGAATATTTTACAGTTCGTGCTACTACTTACCTACTTACTAAAAATATATCTTTAATTAAATTATTTCTTATGGGATGGTGGTATCCTTCCTTGGTTTTGTGTGAATGATCAGTCTATTCCATTTTTCTGCCAAATGCATGAGAAATTCTTTTCTGCTATTGTTTAAAAGGAGAATGAGGCACATCAGAGATGGGAGAAGTAGAAAGACTCATGATATTTTGCTAATTAGTACAGACAACTATATGGATACAAAAAAAAATAAAATAAAAAACACCTGAAGTAACAGTATTTCTCACTCTATCCAAAGAACATAATACTTCAAGGGCTTACAGTTAGTAAGAAACCTGACTTGTTGACAGCTGGAAATATCTGTGAATGTCATTCCTATATTCTTTCTACTGCTTAGATCGTGTTTTTTTTAACACTTAAATGTCAACAAGTTTGATTCTGTGTAAATAGGTTACCTCCACATCAGCCAGTGACAGCAAAACCTCAAGATGTTAGAAGAAAGAGACAAAAGTTGGAAGGTTTTTCATGTTTTTGTCAAAAGCTCATTTATTCATTGTTCATTGCTAATAACTCATAACAAATATCTCATAAATGTTGGAAGGATTAGTAAGATGCCTCGTAATTACTTTTACCCCAGTGATAAATGATCTGCTAATAACACGGAGCCTCCCATATAATAGCCCTCAGACTCCATGATGTGAATTGGTCTTAGAAATGAGACCGGTGTATAATGAGGTCCTTCTGTTTAAATCTTATTGGAGAAACTAAAGCCATGGACATATCTCAGGTTGAATTCCAACTTTTAACAAACTACATTATAAGGAGATGGCACAATACAGTAGCATTACCTGCACAACTATTAGCACTGTTACCAAAAACAGTAATAGCACTATGATGTTTGAAACATTTTAGCTTCACTGCATTTTTTTTTCACTGCATTTTTAAGAGAAATCTGAATCAGCATTGGAATAATATCTCCAGTATGAATAGAGGAGCTAGAAGCAGAATCAAGGTCTACTGTGAACCACAGCAGTTCTTTGGCCCCTGGAGAAGATTCCTTTCCATGCCATAGCACTAGATATGTAAATAGAAGAAAAAGCATGGAATGTACACAGACATGAGAAAGGAACAGAAAAGTAGAGCCAAGGTACTGATGCAGGTCAAGGCCATTAAGCGTTTTAAGATGTCTTAAAAGAAGAGCTTGCTAACAAAATTCTCTATGCTAAACCTTTCTTTCTTTGTTCATCTTATCATATTTACTTTTCTCCTCTGTCACCTTTATACATGATCCAATGGCTTATCAATGGATTTATCACATTAAGTTGTTGACTTAAAGGTTTACGAATATCTTCCAATTCACTTTTTTCTTTTCTTGATGTGTCTGAAAGAAGCATTTTTAGCAAATGATGTAATTTTTCAACATAGAATATGTATTCATGCATAGTTGTTCCTTTGTGGCTGGCTGGAGGAATGAATATCCACAGGCAGATAGAGCCAAATAAGTAAAGTGGCTTACCAAAGTAGAAAGTTGATTGTCAGAAACACAAATAAAAATAAACATTTTTATTATCAATCAGAAGAATAACTATCTGGATATCTACATGTCTTGACAGAGCTTGTCAAGAGAGCTCAGTGGACTTTCCAGGTTTGGTTTACTGTTGAGTATTTTTTTTAGCTTTATTGAGGTAAAACTGACAAATAAATTGCAATTGCAATATATTCAAAGTGTGTAATGTGACTATTTGATATATGTATACATTGTGAAAGAAATCCCATAAAAACTTAATATATCCATCGCCTCACATATCTACTTATCTGTTTTTTGTTTGTATTTTGGTGAGAAAACGTAAATTCTTCTTTCAGGGAATTTCAATTATACAATACAGTGCTATCAATGATAATCACCATGTTATACATTAGATTCTCAGGCCTTATTCGTCTTATAACTGAGAGTTTGTATCTTTTACCAACCACTCCACCTTCCCCGCACTGCTCCCAGCCCCTGGCAACCATTATTCTGCTCTTTGTTTCTATGAGTTTGTCCCTTCCTTCCCTCCTTCCTTCCTTCCTTGCTTCCTTCCTTCCTCTCTTCCTCCCTCCCTCTCTTCCTCTTTCTTTCATTCTTTCTTTGTCTTTCTCTCACTCTCTTTCTTTTAGATTCCCCATATAAGTGATAGAATGAAGTATTTGTCTTTCTCTGCCTGGCTTATTTCACTTAGCATGATATCCTCCAGGTTTACTTCATCCATGTTATCACAAATAACAGGATTTCCTCCTTTTTAAAAGCTGAATAATATTCTATTATATACATATAACGGCATTTATATTTTCTTTATTCATCTGTCAATAGCTTAGGTTGTTTCAAAACCTTGGATATAGTGAATAATGTTGCAATGAACATGGGAGTAAAGATATCTCTTCAGATAATTATTTTATTTCCTTTGGATATATACCCAGAAGTGGGATTGCTGGATCATATGGTAGTTCTGTTTTTAATTTCTTGAGGAACCTCCATTCTGCTTTCCATAGTGGCTGCACCAATTTACATTCCCACTAACAGGGCACAGGGTTCCCTCTTCTCCATATCCTCACCGGCATTTGTTATCTCTTGTCATTTTGATAATACACATCCTAACAGGTGTGAGGTGATATCTCATTGTAGTTTTTATTTGCATTTCCCTGATGGTTAGTGATGTTGAGCACCAGTTGCCCATTTGCTTTTTGCTTTGTTTTTGGATCAAACCATTTTATTAAGGGGCTTGGGGGGGGGGGGTACAAAGGGCTGGGAGGATAATGGGATCTGATGTCCTCAGCTGGGCCAGGATCTCCCGAGCTGCAAAGTCACCAAAAATCCTGTTGGCCATTTGTATGTCTTCTTTGGAAAACTGCCTAATTTAAGACCTTTGCCCACTTCTAAACTGAGTTGTTTGTTTTTTGCTATTGAGTTGTATGAATTCCTTGTATAATTTGAAATATTAATCCCTTATCAGATTTGTGGTTTGCAAATATTTTTTCTCTTTCCATAGGTTGCCTTTTCATTTTGTTAATGGTTTCCTTTGCTGTACAGAAGCTTTTTAGTTTGATATAGTACCACTTGTTTATTTTTGCTTTTGTTGCCTTTGTTTTTGCTGTCAGATCCAAAAAGTCACTGCCAAGACTAATGTCAAGGAGGTTTTTTCCTATGTGTTTTCTTAGGAGTTTTATGGTTTTTGGTCTCATGTCCAAGTCTTTAATTCATTTTGACTTTATTTTTGTGTATGATGTAAGGTCCAGTTTCATTCTTTTGCATGTGAATATCCAGTTTTCCCAACACCATTTATTGAAGAGATTATCCTTTCCCCATTTTATATTCTTGGTGCCTTTGTTGACAATTAATTGACCATATATGTGTGAGTTTATTTCTGGGCTCTCTATTCTGTTCCATTGATTTATGCATCTGTTTTTATTCCAACATCATACTGTTTTGACTACCAAAGCTTTGTAATCAGAAAGTGTGATGCCTACAGCTTTGTTCTTCCTTCTCAAGATTGCTTTGGCTATTGGGGGTCTTTTCTGATTCCATATGAGTTTTATACTCTGGAGTATTTAATTATGCCCCATGATCCAGGAAAGTAGGTTGCTCATGTGAGGAGTCCAACATATACTGCATGACATTTTCAATGCATTTTTCTAACCAAGATTTCCTGATACTTGTGCCTGATCTTGCTAAGAAATAAGAACTCCATACCATGACCACATTCTCACCACTTTCTGATTTTCTCTTTCTTATTAGAGTTGACTGCAGAACTACCCCCTTAAAATACCCTTTACTGGACATATTTTGTAGGGATAAATGTCAGAGTTCCTCCAGTTTTGGTGCTGCCCACCATCCTACAATTCCCCAACTCTGTCAGCACCTCTATCCTGTCTCAACACAGCAAAAATAGGTATAATTATTATCTAGCATCATAGACTCACCAATTAACATGTGTTAAATCCGCTGCTTCCCAACATCTATCTTGGAATATTTCTTGACAGTGAGAAGCATTTAGACCAAAGAAAAGTGAGAAAGAATTATATCCTTGCATATTTGATTGAAATATGATTTCCTTAATTGTATAGCAAGATATAAAATATGTGTAAATAAATATATTTTATAAGTTGATTTTAACATTAAAATTATTTTGGTGGACAGCACAAGACAGATCTTAGATTGCTAATGTTGAGATGACCAATGAAACTTGGAAGTGACCTCCCTTTGGACATTTTGTTATGTGAAATAATAAATGTCCTTGTTGATTAGGCCACTTTCAGTTGTATTTTCTGTTACTTTAAGCTGAAAACATCCAAGAAAATGCAGAGATATTGTCTTATACATGCCTTTTTATAGTGATTGAATTAACTGAATAAATGGGGAAGACAGAGGTGGGGAACTAGGAAGGACACCAGGAATCTCTGTGAAAAGGACTACATAGGGGAATTTTAAGAACTGCTGATTGTAATAATACCCAGCTTCATAATTTGGCCTAGGATTAGTTTTATTATAAATTTCTGATTCTACAGTGAATTAATGTATGTTAATGGATTGCAAACATCTGTTCCTTCAACAAGTGATATTTTATCCTTTTTTTCTTTAATCACTAAAAGATAGGACTGCTGTCACTGTCACTGTCCTCAAAGTCATATCACAGAGAAGTGATAAATAGCTAACATTTTGTTACTGTTAAAAAGTTAGAAATTTAAGGCATTAATTGATTTTTCTCTAGATGTTCCAGGTAACAGGTAAATCTAAAACTAAAATTCATCTGATTTGTAAAGACTCTAGATCCCTGATTCTACCTAATACTAGAATCACGACTTCATTGGACACATATAACCTCCTTAAAGAAAAATAAAACATATTTTTTTACTTAAGAAACAAGTTACTGTGGTTTCCTAGAATTGCAATGTAATTTGCAGTTCATAAAATTTTAATATGTATACATATGTCTGTATATATGCATATGTGTATGCTTATGTATATATATGAAAACATAAATGTATCCGAAAAAACATAAATATACCTTAAATTACATTTATTTAAAAATAAAACTTCTTAGAGATTTTCTATATTTATATCTGAGATTACCCTTCTTTAAAAATAAATACACAGATCAGCCTTGGATTGGAAAAAAGAGAAAATACTGCAGGATGTGTGTGGGCTAGGGGCTGCTGGAGTTTTATCTGGTGTCCTCCTTTCTTTACGAGGTTTCCCTTACTGCTGGCCAAGTGCCAGAGAAGGTGTGCACGCATCTCCCTGCCAACACCCGACAATGGGCAGCTCCTGCTTTGGCCTCAAGGAACGGCTGATGAAGCGGCTGCGGCCTCTGCCTACCGTGACCGTCATCCGTACCTGCCTGCCCCAGAGGAGGAGCAGAGATTTCCGCGTGGTGGTGCTCGGCTCGGCCGGCGTGGGCAAGGGCGCGCTGGGGCAGAGGTGGGTGCGCGCGGCAACTTCCGTGAGGCGTATCTGCCAACCATCGAAGATACCCACCTCCAGGCGCTGGGCTGCAGCCACAAGGCGGGCGCGCTGCACATCACCGACACCACCGGCGGCCGCCACTACCGGGGCCTGCAACGCCTCGCCATTGCCAGGGGTCACGCCTTCATCCTGGTCTACTCTGTCACCAAGAAGCAAACCCTGGAGGAGCTGAAGCCCCTCTATGAGCTGATCCGTCAACTCAAAGGCAACAACCCGCAAAAGTGCGCCATCATCCTGGTGGGCAACAAGCGCGACGAGAGCCACCGGGAGGTGAGCGAGAAGGAAGGTGCTGCCTACGCGTCGGAGTGGAATTGCCCCTTCTTGGAGACCTCCGCCAAGATGAATATCAATGTGCAGGAGCTGTTCCAGATGCTCATCAACTTCGAGAAGAAGCCCGCCGCCGCCGGCGGCACCCAGCCTCCCCAGAAGAAATCCCAGATCCCCAAGACCGCCGAGAAGCTGGTGGTCAAGTGCATCATCATGTGAACCCTGAGCCTTAAGGAGCCCGACCCTCTTCTCCTTCAGTGTGCCGAAAACATGGACAGACCCCACTGTGCTGTGTCACCTGTACATGACTGACTTTTGTGCTGTCGTTTGGGTTGTAACAATTAGATGTCAATAAATGTCCCTTGTGAGTTAGTAACTTTTCTTTTCCCCAGGCAAGAGAACTCCAATTGTTAAAATATGGACATTGAAGGAGGAGAGGAAAAAGGAACAGGATGCATTTTAAAGGATGGGACTTGGACGGACTTTAGAGATTAATGTTTAAAAAAGAGAATGGAAATAGCAAAATGAATTGAAAGATGTCACTGCCCTTCTTGTAATCCTATTATTGTGTATTATTCTTAAACATTTCAAGTCCTGTAAATGTCTGATCATCTCTTCCCATTGTGTATTTAATTGTTAAGAGACATGTTTTTGCAACAAAAGCTCTGACAGATGACTGTGAGACAGAGATACTAAACATGATAAGTAAATGAATGTTCTATAGCTGAGCATTGAGGGTGGGAGCAGAGAAAAGTGTGAAAGTAGAACTTGCTTACTAAATATATGCCAATTGTTTCCTAAGTCATTTAAAAATGTTTAAGTAATCTACACTGTAGTTTAAAAAAATTATAACAGTTCCGTGACTTAATAAAGCTTTTCCTGCATGCAAACATAAATAAATAAATAAATACACACAGAACTGATCTTACTTACATGACATATATTACAGATGGCAAACAAAATGATTTAAGGTTAATAATAACCAGCTCAAACATAGAAAGAGCCCATTTTGGGATTCAAATATCTGACCTGTCCATCTACAAAGTTAACTTTTCCTTTCATTTGACTGACTTTCCCTTTGTATATCATGGGCAGTCAGTCTTTTTTTTTCCTATTTTTTTTTTTCCCTATAGGAGTGATTTCTTGGACCATTGTCCTGGCTCCTCTTTTCCTAACCTCCCCATCCTCCCAAGAATTGTGTTGCTATCTACCTTAGATCTCATAACAACAACAACAACAACAACGAGAACAAAATTGAAGCTAAAGAGTTCTTTAGGCAAATGAGACTATTCAAAAGAGTCTATAATATGAATGGCATGTCCATCCCCCGCCTCATTTGTTAATATGTGTTGGGCTCAAATGTTCAAATTTGCCAGGTCAGTGTTCCAAATGCTGATTGGAAATATCTAATGTGCATTGTATGCAATAAAGTCACACTTCAATTTCAGCACAGGTTTTACGTTTTTGTTCCTGCTCATAATCTAAATAAACTTAGCGTTTCTCAGCTTAACTTTATTTCAGGCATGCTTTCTCCAAAGGATTTAAAATTTTAAATGCCTCCATGGCAGAATGGAAATGTTTATCCATTTGAGATGCTTAGAAATATAAGGAGTAATCATCTTCCTTTTCTCTGCAATACAGTTTTTGAATAACAGAGATCATTCTGAACTATATTTAACAAGTAGCTTGTTTCAGCTTCGATATTAGCTTGATTTACCATCTGCAAAATTACAAATAACATGATGCATTTATTACCCATAAAAGCTATTAGCAGGTCATTTTGTTCAGTTCATCGTATGTGTCTTGAGACACAATCTGGCGTCTAACAGATTTTCATACATTGATGTCTTAGAGAATCAGACTGTTCTTTAATTGATTGTTTCTTGCTAGACTCCTTTTGATTAAAACAGGTTATGCTATTTGCTTTTAGTTCCACATTTCTCCACTTCAAAGTCTGGCCATAGAAAGCAGAAATCATTCTCATTTCTCTGAATTCTTTTAATTCAAAGTGAATGTATATATTTAAAAGTCTGCCGTAATCAAGGGCTTTAAAAATGGCTTCAGTTTTTTCAATCTATGACTCCCTTAACAAGAATACAATCCTCACCATGTCTTTACAAAATGGATTTATCTTTTCCTGCCAAGTCATCGAATTTTGAACCTAGAACCTAAAGTGAGTACAGATCACAGGGACCGAAGGGAAAAGGAAGGGCTCCCTCAAAGCACTCTCTTTCCCTCACAATTTGCACAGACCCAGACAAGCAAAGCTGAATCGTGGTAATAGTGTTGTATTCTTCTCCAGAGGGAAAAGAAAGTAAGAGTCTTTTGCTAAACTGGTTTCAGAAGGTCTAACTCAAATTGTTCATTTAAGCAAAAAGATTGGTAAGCTCCTGAGACATCCCCTTCCTCCTCCCTCCCCCCCCAAAAAAGGAAAACTCCAAAAGCTATGTGAACTCTGGAGGGATAAGGTCGGTGGTCCTGTCTCAGGCCTTCTACCCACATTCCCTGTGCAGTTAACACCATAAAAATAAAAGGGCTGCAATCAGATCAGTACTCATCAATAGGAATGAGTAGCAGCTCGCAGGCTCAAAACAAGAGCCTAATTCAGCATTCAAAAGGTTTTTGTTTGCCTAATGTCAGAAACACACATAAAACTTTCTATCATGTGACATCCATGACACTAAGAGAGAGCAGTCACCCTTCCCTTAGGCGTCTGTCTTCCACAGACAAAAGCCATCAATAGCTCCTTTGTGTTCTACCTCAGCTTTCTGTCTTCACTGAGTCAGCCAATCATTCCCCATAATCATCTGCTTTTCTCTTTCCAGGTGAAATTCCCAAGTTCCCAGTCACAAAATCCCATGTCCCAAGGATGCACTAGTTGGCATAATAATATCCTAGCCAATAGCATTCTTAGGACATCAAAAATTTTATTAGGATACAGGAATAATTCTAATTCTTATTTGAAAATTTTCTAGTGCTTTACTTGTTGCTTATACAACCTTTTGTGAAACATTTGCTATTTTAAATTATTTGGGGCAACCAGAAACATGTAAGTATACCAAACTTATATTGTCATTTTTAGCACCAATTAACTCCTTAAAATTTACACTAGATTTATACAAAGCATAGCTGCCTTGGGAATCTAAAAGATTTTTAATGATTTAAACTTGAAAGCCACTATTCAGAACCAGTGATGCATTGAGGAAAATTATGTAAGTTATGTCTTTAGAAATTACTTTTACTCTAGAATTTATTTAAAATCAAGTTGCGCTGATCATTTAAAATATTGTACTAAATTTAATAGAAAATCTCTTGGTGGATGCTTAGTGTAAATTGAAAAGTTTAAATGCCTTAAAAATAGCTTTGAAACATTATGTAGACACGTGGGGCAGTTATCATGTTTAAATGATGGGAGTTTAATGGTCTTCTCATACATTAACCCTACACTGACGGTGAGAAATGCCTGCATCTTACTCTACAAATGGATAAAAATAAACATTTAAATTTAGTAAATCTGATGATTTATTTAGCATCTCCTTACCTATTTGTAATATTTTTGAAATTCAATGAGGTGAATTTTTATGGCTCAGAGTTCATTAGCTACAACGGAACCTTCAAATATATAATAAATAGTATGCACTTGGGGCAACTTACTGAGGTATAGTTCTGTCTCCTTTCATGATATGCCCCAGTCTGTATAAGTATGAAACTAAAAAACAGCAACGCAACAACAACGCTATTTTGTTTGATGGAATACTTTTTAAAATTAACAAATACTATTTGACTAAAATACTATTTGTTAGTCAACTCCTAAGGAATAAATATATCCTATTCATGGAAATATACCTATGTCAAAGGCAATAGAAATGGCTAAAATGTACCATTATTTGATTTAGAATGTAAAATAAGTCACGTTTTTCAGTGAATCTATTATGGAGAGGTATATTACAGGCACGTCGTTGGCTTCTAGAAAGAATTGTATGAAACAGTTTGTATTTAATACAAATGTGGGCAGCTAACTGAATGGGTTTAAAAAGAAATATATGTTTTTTAAATGGTAAGCTTCTCTAGATGAAAATATGAACCTTTGCCAGAATCCCTTGGAGAGAGAGAAGGGAAAAAATAAAAGGAACATTCTTTGAAGTACTCTTCAATGTTATCTGGTCTAATCCGAACTGTAAAGTTATAAAATCTGTAGATTTCATTCACCAGCTCTGTACCAGTCACTCACACTGATAAAAAGGATTGGCTAAATATACTAAAATAGTAGTTGTATCCTGAATTGTTCCCTCTGACATGTGAAGTAATAGATTCTTTTATTATTATTAATAGCATCTTGAAAAGAATTTCTATGCAGGTACATTTAGATATGATATGAAAGGTAATGCACTGTAATTTTACTTCATTCTAAGGCTTCTGTAGTGGTGAAAAGTGAGATCAAATAAGTTGTCTTAAATCCTAACTAATTTTACTTTGGATAGACCTCTATATCTAGCTTTGGTGGAATATTCTATCATAAATACTTTCTAGGGATTTTAACATTATTTGATAGAGTAGATATTATTATTCCCATTTGTATATAAAGAAACTGAGGCTGAGGATGCTGGGGGTTTTTTTTCTTTTTTTCATTAAAAAAAAGAAAAAAGGCAAATCTCTTCCTTTTTACACTGGTTTGCTTTATGCTCATGGTGGGAATTAAAGTCTATTCCATTTTATGAACACAGGTGATTGCATAGTGGATGAGTAAAACTTAGCATGATTTCTTACTTCTCTTCTTCGTTTTTTTTTTTTAATTCCAGTAGCCTTCTTTATTAAGTTACTTAATCAGTCTTTGGGTGTCTATGGACAAATCTCCATTAATATATAAACATGCCTTAGTGTCTTTCAAAAAACAACTAACCAACCAGCATTCCTTCCTCTAATCCCCATCCCCAAAGCTATCTCTTTCCTTTGCTCCATAACATACAAGCTAATTGAAATTACTTCTCTTCTTTGGAAATGATGTTCTTTTAGGAGAAAACTGAGGCAGACATCCCTCTTCCTCTTAACTACTGCTTACATTACTTTTCCTTCAACTCTGTATTCTATGCTATGAAAGCATACATTGGGAACACAAACCTTTCCTTGCCAACCATCATAACAGCATCTAGGGGTAAATCAGTCCAAATGGTGTCTCAATGGCCCAAGAAAGGTGCAATGAAAAAACACTGAGCTGGGGATAAGAGGACATGGGGGCTGGTTTCCACCAGCAAGATTCTACGTAAATATAAGCCTGGGGTCTGCTTACTCATAATTGCATTATTAATCGAATGTTTTAATATATGACACACTCTCCCACAATCTTTGATTTCTTATTTAATTCTTACTACAAGCCTATGAGACATATTATTATCCCCATCTTACAGATAATGAAATGAGGCCCAGAAGTTAAGAGGCTGAGAGCTGAGATTTCAATTGGTTTCTGGAGTCTTACTTTTGACCACTATGCCCATCCCCACATCCCCCCTCTGTATAATAAAAGAGTTAAAGAGTCATACGGTCAAAGTTCCCTCTTTTTTGTACAGACTGTAATTAATTATTTTTCCACTCTGAGTTAAACACCTACTTGTTCATCTAATCCTATTACTTTTTATTTACACACTTTGATTTGGTCTCCAGATAAGCAATCCACACTTGATCCAAGACATGAGATAGCTCTTTCATTCTCTTTTTCTCTCTCACTCTTTCTCTCTCTATATACAAATATAACCACTGCAAATAAGAATCAACTGTATATACACACACACACTCACAGTTGATTCTTATTATTTGCAGTAGTTATGTTTCTAAAGCCACTGCAAAACTGAGTTAGCAAATACTGAATCATTGCTCCTAAGAGATATACAGGGCTAGGTTCCTGCCAGCCTCTGGTTGCAACATTTTTGTCAACAGATCAATACATAACCTTGTTTTATGTGTGTTACTCTTTAAAGACGCCTGATTTAATTCAGATTGTTGACACATTAACATTGAACTCACAACCCACAGCTTATAATTCATGCTTAAATGAAGCTTACCTCATTCATATTTTCTCTGTGAGGCACATCACCACCTTCTTGCTCTTGGGAACACTAGAAAGCACTCCAGCGATATGCCTGTGGACCATTATAAATAGTTAAGCACCAACAAAAAGCACAAAAATGCAAAAATACACCACCAAATATACCACAAACAGGACACTTGTTTACAGTTTACAGCTGAAACTGAAAGGCAGAACATCACCTTATTTAGCCTCTTCTAGGAATGTGTGTCCAGCAACTCAAATTTTTCACTGCTCTTCTTATGTATATGTTTGAGAATGATCATGAAAGTGCCTAGAATATTGATTTTGGGGTCACAAATAAATTTTAGCAAGTAGGCAAATTCATAAATACAGAATCCACAAATAATGAGGATGGATTGTATGTATGTGTGTGTGTATCTCCTCATCTCTGATCTCTGTTTTTCTGCCTCTCTCTTTTCCCACTTCCCCACTGTCCTCTCTTCTATCTTCTCTAGATAAAAGTAAATAAGTAAGAAATTTTTTGAATTATTTTCCACCTTGTTTCTGCAATCCTTATTTTCTTCTGCTTTTCAGAAACTTTAGGGCTATTTTACACACACACACACACACACACACACACACACACACACACACAGAGTCTTTGATTCCAAATCAGTTCAGCACACATCTGTGTTGACAACAATGTTGCGGCTGATTATAAAGTATAATTGTTTTATATAACCTGATGTCTGCTTGACAAATGGTCTTTAAAATGTAGTTAATATCTCAACAGAGAATCAAAGACAGGTCCAGGAATTCTTACTTTTTCTTTTCTTTCCCTGACCTTTGTATCACCTCATACTATATGGGGGCAAGAATGTCTATATTCCTGATTTTTTTTTAAAGCTTCAAATTACTTGCATTTAATTTAGCAATCTGTTCTTCATTGGAGACTGGTTGAACTTACAAAAGCAATTACACCAGTTTCCTGTGACTTTGAAGGATATATATAGTTGTGTTAATTAAGCAGAAGAAGAGAATGTGGATTGCTGGTAATTTTCCAGTGGAAAAAACAATTGTCATCATCTGTGCAGCATTAATTGCTACATAGGGTAGGAGATTAATATTTTTTAACATTTTAAGTGGTTTTGCATAAATGTTAGCAATAAGTAAGCCATTTCATGTCTTATTGGTTTGCATTTTTAATAATATTGGAATGTTAGCCTTCCCATAAAGGGAAGATTGCAACAAAACTGAAATAGTGTTAAAACCTTGCTAGTTATGTGCAAACTGACCCTGTGTACCCCCATTGGGGAATACTCAGAGACAATGGTACTGTTGTAAACATAAAAAGAGGAGGAGGTAATTTGTTTTTAATTTTTCGTACATTTGTGAATTTAGTGCCATGAGAGGCCAACAACACTGGCCAAGGACTCCGAGAAGAAGACACCATGAACACTTCCTGTATATATTTTTTAAATTATGTTAGATTTGGCCTTCTTTCAAGAACTGATCATTATGTTGGTAAAATTGCACCGAAATATAAATTGGTATACTTATTTGTACAAAGAGAAAACTCAACCAGATTCTTCACTATTATTTAAAATGGAGCTTGGAGAGGCAAGATGGCGGAAGAGTAAGACGCGGAGATCACCTTCCTTCCCACAGATACAGTAGAAATACACCTACACGTGGAACTGCTCCTACAGAATACCTACCCACTGAACGCTGGCAGAAGACGTCAGACCTCCCAAAAGGCAAGAAAATCCCCACGTACTTGGGTAGGGCAAAAGAAACAAGAAATAACAGAGACAAAAGAATAGGGACGGGACCTGCACCAGTGGGAGGGAGCTGTGAAGGAGGAAAGGTTTCCACACACCAGGAAGCCCCTTCGCGGGCGGAGACTGCGGGCGGCAGAGGGGGGAAGCTTCAGAGCCACGGAGGAGAGTGCAGCCACAGGGGTGCGGAGGGCAAAGCAGAGAGATTCCCGCACGGAGGATCGGTGCCGAGTAGCACTCACCAGCCCGAGAGGCTTGTCTGCTCACCCGCCGGGGCGGGCGGGGGCTGGGAGCTGAGGCTCGGGCTTCGGTGCTAGCTGGGAGGGAGTCCAGGAAAAAGTCTGCAGCTGCCGAAGAGGCAAGAGACTTTTTCTTGCCTCTTTGTTTCGTGGTGCGCAAGGAGAAGGGATTCAGAGCGCTGCCTAAACGAGCTCCAGAGACGGGTGCGAGCCGCGGCTATCAGCGCGGATCCCACAGCAACAGGGGCGCAAAGGGAAAAACGGAGAGATTCCCGCACGGAGGCTCAGTGCCGAGCAGCACTCACCAGCCCGAGAGGCTTGTCTGCTCAGCCGCCGGGGCGGGCGGGGCCTAGGAGCTGAGGCTCCGGCTTTGGTGCTAGCCGGGAGGGAGTCCGGGAAAAAGTCTGCAGCTGCCGAAGAGGCAAGAGACTTTTTCTTGCCTCTTTGTTTCGCGGCGGGCAAGGAGAGGGGATTCAGAGCGCCGCCTAAACGAACTCCAGAGACTGGTGCGAGCCGCGGCTATCAGCGCGGACCCCAGAGGCAGGCACGAGCCGCGGTTATCAGCGCGGACCCCAGAGACGGGCAGGAGACGCTAGGGCTGCTGCTGCCGCCACCAGGAAGCCTGTGTGCGAGCACAGGTCACTCTCCACTCCGCCCCTCCCGGGAGCCTGTGCAGCCCACCACGGCCAGGCTCCCGTGATACGGGGACAACTTCCCCGGGAGAACGCACGGCGCGTCCCAGGCTGGTGCAACGTCACGCCGGCCTCTGCCGCCGCAGGCTCGCCCCGCCTCCTCCTTACCGCTCCCTCCCACCGTCCTGAGTGAGCCAGAGCCCCCGAAGCAGCTGCTCCTTTAACCCCGTTCTGTCTGGGCGGGGAACAGATGCCCTCAGGCGACCTACATGCAGAGGTGGGTCCAAATCCAAAGCTGAACCCCGGGAGCTGTGTGAACAAAGAAGAGAAAGGGAAATCTCTCCCAGCAGCCTCAGAAGCAGCGGATTAAAGCTCCACAAACAGCTTGATGTGCCTGCATCTGTTGAATACCTGAATAGAAAACAAATCATCCCAAATTCAAGAGGTGGACTTTGGAAGCAGGATATATTAATTTTTCCCGTTTTCCTTTTTTTGTGAGTGTATGCTTCTGGGTGAGATTTTGTCTGTATAGCTTTGCTTTCACCATTAGTCCTAGGGTTAGGTCCGCCCGTTTTATTTTGTTTGTTTGTTTGTTTTCTTTTTTTACTTAAAATTTTTTTTTTTCCTAATAAATGTTTTCTTAATAATTTTGTCCTTATTTCCTATTTTTAGAAATTAAAAAAATTTTTTTATTAAGTTTTTTCTTATTTTCTATTTTTAAAAAATAAAAAATTTTTTCTTAAATTTTTTCTTAATTTTTTTCTAATTTTTAATAAAAAATTAATAAATCTATATTTAAAAATTAAAAAAAATTTTTTCTTAATAAATTTATTCTTAATTTTTTCTTATTTTTCATTATAATAGCTTTATTTTATTTTATTTTATCCTCTTTCTTTCTTTCTTTCTATTTTTTTCTCCCTTTTATTCTGAGCCATGTGGATGAAAGGCTCTTGGTGCTCCAGCCAGGCATCAGGGCTGTGCCTCTGAGGTGGGAGAGCCAACTTCAGAACACTGGTCCACAAGAGACCTTCCAGCTCCACATAATACCAAACGGCAAAAATCTCTCAGAGATCTCCATCTCAACATCAAGACCCAGCTTCATTCAACGACCAGCAAGCTACAGTGCTGGACACCCTATGCCAAACAACTAGCAAGACAGGAACACAGCCCCATCCATTAGCAGAGAGGCTGCCTAAAATCATAATAAGGCCACAGACACCCCAAAACACACCACCAGATGTGGACGTGCCCACCAGAAAGACAAGATCCAACCTCATCCACCAGAACACAGGCACTAGTCCCCTCCATCAGGAAGCCTACACAACCCACTGAACCAATCTTAGCCACTGGGGACAGATACCAAAAACAAAGGGAACTACGAACCTGCAGCCTGTGAAAAGGAGACCCCAAACACAGTAAGATAAGCAAAATGAGAAGACAAAAAAACACACAGCAGGTGAAGGAGCAGCGTCAAAACACACCAGACCTAACAAATGAAGAGGAAATAGGCAGTCTACCTGAAAAAGAATTCAGAATAATGATAGTAAAGATGATCCAAAATCTTGGAAATAGAATAGACAAAATGCAAGAAACATTTAACAAGGACGTAGAAGAACTAAAGAGGAACCAAGCAACGATGAAAAACACAATAAATGAAATTAAAAATACTCTAGACGGGATCAATAGCAGAATAACTGAGGCAGAAGAACGGATAAGTGACCTGGAAGATAAAATGGTGGGAATAACTACTGCAGAGCAGAATAAAGAAAAAAGAATGAAAAGAATTGAGGACAGTCTCAGAGACCTCTGGGCCAACATTAAACGCACCAACATTCGAATTATAGGGGTCCCAGAAGAAGAAGAGAAAAAGAAAGGGACTGAGAAAATATTTGAAGAGATTATAGTTGAAAACTTCCCTAATATGGGAAAGGAAATAGTTAATCAAGTCCTGGAAGCACAGAGAGTCCCATACAGGATAAATCCAAGGAGAAACATGCCAAGACACATATTAATCAAACTATCAAAAATTAAATATAAAGAAAACATATTAAAAGCAGCAAGGGAAAAACAACAAATAACACACAAGGGAATCCCCATAAGGTTAACAGCTGATCTTTCAGCAGAAACTCTGCAAGCCAGAAGGGAGTGGCAGGATATACTTAAAGTGATGAAGGAGAAAAACCTACAACCAAGGTTACTCTACCCAGCAAGGATCTCATTCAGATTTGATGGAGAAATTAAAACCTTTACAGACAAGCAAAAGCTGAGAGAGTTCAGCACCACCAAACCACCTTTACAACAAATGCTAAAGGAACTTCTCTAGGCAAGAAACACAAGAGAAGGAAAACACCTACAATAACAAACCCAAAATATTTAAGAAAATGGGAATAGGAATATACATATCGATAATTACCTTAAATGTAAATGGATTAAATGCTCCCACCAAAAGACACAGGCTGGCTGAATGGATACAAAAACAAGACCCATATATATGCTGTCTACAAGAGACCCACTTCAGACCTAGAGACACATACAGACTGAAAGTGAGGGGGTGGAAAAAGATATTCCATGCAAATGGAAATCAAAAGAAAGCTGGAGTAGCAATTCTCATATCAGACAAAATAGACTTTAAAATAAAGACTATTACAAGAGACAAAGAAGGACACTATATAATGATCAAGGGATCGATCCAAGAGGAAGGTATAACAATTGTAAATATATATGCACCCAACATAGGAGCACCTCAATACATAAGGCAAATACTAACAGCCATAAAGGGGGAAATCGACAGCAACACAATCATAGTAGGGGACTTTAACACCCCACTTTCACCAATGGACAGATCATCCAAAATGAAAATAAATAAGGAAACACAAGCTTTAAATGATACATTAAACAAGATAGACTTAATTGATATTTATAGGACATTCCACCCAAAAACAACAGAATACACATTTTTCTCAAGTGCTCATGGAACATTCTCCAGGATAGATCATATCTTGGGTCACAAATCAAGCCTTGGTAAATTTAAGAAAATTGAAATCGTATCAAGTATCTTTTCCGACCACAACGCTATGAGAATAGATATCAATTACAGGAAAAGATCTGTAAAAAATACAAACACATGGAGGCTACACAATACACTACTTAATAACGAAGTGATCACTGAAGAAATCAAAGGGGAAATCAAAAAATACCTAGAAAGAAATGACAATGGAGACACGATGACCCAAAACCTATGGGATGCAGCAAAAGCAGTTCTAAGAGGGAAGTTTATAGCAATACAAGCCTACATCAAGAAACAGGAAACATCTCGAATAAACAACCTAACCTTGCACCTGAAGCAATTAGAGAAAGAAGAGCAAAAAAACCCCAAAGCTAGCAGAAGGAAAGAAATCATAAAGATCAGATCAGAAATAAATGAAAAAGAAATGAAGGAAACAATAGCAAAAATCAATGAAACTAAAAGCTGGTTCTTCGAGAAGATAAACAAAATTGATAAACCATTATCCAGACTCATCAAGAGAAAAAGGGAGAAGACTCAAATCAATAGAATTAGAAATGAAAAAGGAGAAGTAACCACTGAAACTGCAGAAATACAAAGGATCATGAGAGATTACTACAAGCAACTCTATGCCAATAAAATGGACAACCTGGAAGAAATGGACAGATTCTTAGAAATGCACAACCTGCTGAGACTGAACCAGAAAGAAATAGAAAATATGAACAGACCAATCACAAGCACTGAAATTGAAACTGTGATTAAAAATCTTCCAACAAACAAAAGCCCAGGACCAGATGGCTTCACAGGCGAAGTCTATCAAACATTTAGAGAAGAGCTAACACCTATCCTTCTCAAACTCTTCCAAAATATTGCAGAGGGAGGAACACTCCCCAACTCATTCTACGAGGCCACCATCACCCTGATACCAAAACCAGACAAAGATGTCACAAAGAAAGAAAACTACAGGCCAATATCACTGATGAACATAGATGCAAAAATCCTCAACAAAATACTAGCAAACAGAATCCAACAGCACATTAAAAGGATCATACACCATGATCAAGTGGGGTTTATTCCAGGAATGCAAGGATTCTTCAATATACGCAAATCAATCAACGTGATACATCATATTAACAAATTGAAGGAGAAAAACCATATGATCATCTCAATAGATGCAGAAAAAGCTTTCGACAAAGTTCAACACCCGTTTATTATAAAAGCCCTGCAAAAAGTAGGCATAGAGGGAACTTTCCTCAACATAATAAAAGCCATATATGACAAACCCACAGCCAACATTGTCCTCAATGGTGAAAAACTGAAACCATTTCCACTAAGATCAGGAACAAGACAAGGTTGCCCACTCTCACCACTATTATTCAACATAGTTTTGGAAGTGGTAGCCACAGCAATCAGAGAAGAAAAAGAAATAAAAGGAATCCAAATCGGAAAAGAAGAAGTAAAGCTGTCACTGTTTGCAGATGACATGATACTATACATAGAGAATCCTAAAGATGCTACCAGAAAAATACTAGAGCTAATCAATGAATTTGGTAAAGTAGCAGGATACAAAATTAATGCACAGAAATCTCTTGCATTCCTATTCACTAATGATGAAAAATCTGAAAGTGAAATTAAGGAAACACTCCCGTTTACCACTGCAACAAAAAGAATAAAATACCTAGGAATAAACCTACCTAAGGAGACAAAAGACCTGTATGCAGAAAATTATAGGACACTGATGAAAAAAATTAAAGATGATACAAATAGATGGAGAGATATACCATGTTCCTGGATTGGAAGAATCAATATTGTGAAAATGACTCTACTACCCAAAACAATCTACAGATTCAATGCAATCCCTATCAAACTACCACTGGCATTTTTCACAGAACTAGAACAAAAAATTTCACAATTTGTATGGAGACACAAAAGACCCCAAATAGCCAAAGCAATCTTGAGAACGAAAAATGGAGCTGGAGGAATCAGGCTCCCTGACTTCAGACTATATTACAAAGCTACAGTAATCAAGATAGTTTGGTACTGGCACAAAAACAGAAATATAGATCAATGGAACAGGATAGAAAGCCCAGAGATAAACCCAAGCACATATGGTCACCTTATCTTTGATAAAGGAGGCAAGCATATACAGTGGAGAAAAGACAGCCTCTTCAATAAGTGGTGCCTGGAAAATTGGACAAGTACATGTAAAAGTATGAAATTAGAACGCTCCCTGACACCATACCCAAAAATAAACTCGAAATGGATTAAAGACCTAAGTGTAAGGCCAGACACTATGAAACTCTTAGAGGAAAACATAGGCAGAACACTCTATGACATAAATCACAGCAAGATCCTTTTTGACCCAGCCCCTAGAGAAATGGAAATAAAAACACAAATAAACAAATGGGACCTAATGAAACTTAAAAGCTTTTGCACAGCAAAGGAAACCATAAACAAGACCAAAAGACAACCCTCAGAATGGGAGAAAATATTTACAAATGAAGCAACTGAAAAAGGATTAATCTCCAAGATTTACAAGCAGCTCATGCAGCTCAATAACAAAAAAACAAACAACCCAATCCAAAAATGGGCAGAAGACCTAAATAGACATTTCTCCAAAGAAGATATACAGATGGCCAACAGACACATTAAAGAATGCTCAACATCATTAATCATTAGAGAAATGCAAATCAAAACTACAATGAGGTATCATCTCACACCAGTCAGAATGGCCATCATCAAAAAATCTAGAAACAATAAATGCTGGAGAGGGTGTGGAGAAAAGGGAACACTCTTGCACTGTTGGTGGGAATGTAAATTGATACAGCCACTATGGAGAACAGTATGGAGGTTCCTTAAAAAACTAAAAATAGAACTACCATATGACCCAGCAATCCCACTACTGGGCATATACCCTGAGAAAACCATAATTCAAAAAGAGTCATGTACCAAAATGTTCATTGCAGCTCTATTTACAATAGCCAGGACATGGAAACAACCTAAGTGTCCATCATCGGTTGAATGGATAAAGAAGATGTGGCACATATATACAATGGAATATTACTCAGCCATAAAAAGAAATGAAATGGAGGTATTTGTAATGAGGTGGATGGAGTTAGAGTCTGTCATACAGAGTGAAGTAAGTCAGAAAAAGAAAAACAAATACAGTATGCTAACACATATATATGGAATCTAAGGGAAAAAAAAAAAAAAGGTCATGAAGAACCTAGTGGCAAGACGGGAATAAAGACACAGACCTACTAGAGAATGGACTTGAGGATATGGGGAGGGGGAGGGGTGAGATGTGACAGGGTGAGAGAGTGTCATGGACATATATACACTACCAAATGTAAAATAGATAGCTAGTGGGAAGCAGCCGCATAGCACAGGGAGATCAGCTCGGTGCTTTGTGACCACCTAGAGGGGTGGGATGGGGAGGGTGGGAGGGAGGGAGATGCAAGAGGGAAGAAATGTGGGAATATATGTATATGTATAACTGATTCACTTTGTTATAAAGCAGAAACTAACACACCATTGTAAAACAATTATACTCCAATAAAGGTGTTTAAAAAAAAAAATGGAAAACGAATCTGAAAATATAGTGATCACGATTCATTCATTCAGTAACGATTACTGAGCTTCTGGGGTGTACCGAGCCCTGTACTAGAAGTGGGAATACATAGCAAACGTGACAAGTGGGGCTCCTTCTCTCTCGAAGGTTACATTCCCTGGGCATAGAGGTAGTTGTGGCAGGACCCACCATAAACAAGTAAGTACAATATTTTCAGATAATGCTAGGAAGAAAATAAAGCAGGGTGGCATTTTAGAGAGTTTAAACAGCAAGGTCCTTGAAGGCCTCTCTGAGAAGGTGGCATTTATGCTGCCAACTGAATGAGGAGAGGGAACAATCTACTAAAAGATGTAGGGGAGGGATTTCCATGCAGTGGTAAGAGGAGATGTCAGAGCCTGCTGCAGGTTTGGGCTTCGACCATGAAAGACTAGCCTGGCTGCAGCACGGCAGGAAGCCAGGTAAATTGAGGCTGGAAAGGCCAAAGCCAGATCACGGGAGGGCCCTGCATGCCCTGGAAAGGACACTGGATCTTATTCTAAGTACAATGGGAAGCCATGAGAGAGTGTAAGCAGGGAAGGGCATAATCTAATATTCATTCATAAAACGAAATCTAACTGCAAGGAGAAAGAACAGGAGGAAGGCATGGTGAGAGGAATGGGCAAAAGAGTTGGCAAAACCTTATTCACTATTTTAAGCCCAGATTAAACAGAAGCAGAGACATGTGTTCCTTCCCCTATGCTCCCAGAGTTTTTTTTTTTAATTGCATTTCCACTATGGGTGAACACAGGTTTATTGTTTCCTGTGCAGAACTGAGGAAATACTAGACTCAAAGCCCTTGTTTCTAGCACACACCCCTGAGCATAACTGATGCTCAGGTGCACTTGCTGAACTAAAGTGAACCAAATGGAGGCAATGACACACTTCAGTCTGAATGTATGAAATACAAGTTCTTAATACTAAAACAATAGGTAACTAACTGATGGTTGAAGATAAAGAAAAATTTCTCCAGATGTAGATAAAATTTCATAATAGTATTGAAAGCCATCTAATTGTTGTCTTAAATGCCAAATGAAATCTCGACATGTCGAGGAAAAGTCCCAGATTCTCTAATTTGTATTCCCATTAAGTCCTGGTTTGAAATAAACTATTTCTTGATGTATATTTAGCTAATAGGAGTACCTTTCTTGAACTACACATCAATAAATGTTAAGGCTCACTCATCATTGACTTTCATTTTTTTTAAAGTTTAATTTTTTTCCATCACAAGAGGAAATTTTGTTCATCACACCTCGAGAAGTAACTTTGTGCAGAGCTTGGTTTGAGCACCATGGTATTTTAGGAACCTTCATCAACAGATATCACTTTCCACTTTCTGGACCCAAATTTATGAACACATTTTTTTATCTCTGAAATGAAAAATTCAGAAGTCCAAGTGTTAGAAATCATTCAGGAGATTTTTCAACAAAGACCCTTTTATTTTTACTTTTTCTGAAAATTTTAAATAAAAATCAGACTGCTCTGATGTCTCACTGATGGAATTTCTTTTGTTTTTAATGTCCAGGCAGTTGAAATCCGCCTTCTTGGTTGGAACAGGCACAATCAAAGTTTCAGGCGTGACCAAGTTCCGTGGCATGACCTGATGTCTGCTTCCAAGAGGTGAGGTAGACAGACCCCCTCTTTGAAAACCTAATTAAATTGATAGTGATGACATCTAATTATAACTTTTTCCCTTCTTTGGGGCACTGAGAAGCATACTTCCTCCATTCTCTAATAGAAATACTACCAAGTATATTGCATGCAAAATTTCTCCAGACTGAAATATGTATTTTGTAAACTATTCCTTGTTTATACTCCTTCCCTTGGCATAATCTGTAACAAATTAGTCAGGTTCTTAAAGGACTATATTGTAGAAACCCCATGGTCAGTTTGACCACCTCATCACTTCCTAATGAAGAAAAAATTACCATATGAAAAAAAGGCCAAGAGCTCCCTCCTCAAATTAGCCTTCTACGTAGGGTTTCTCCAACCAAGGTCTTTTGGCCCAAGGAAGGAAATACAGTATACAAGACATGACATCTGATCTCATGAAGGGCAGTCTGGTTTATAAATATCTCTTTCTAATGTGCTTGATTATAAGTTACCTTATAAAAATGCAGCATTATATTGTTAACTTGAAAGCATAAATGACTCACAGAAACTTCAGTATATCATCTCTGTAGAAATATCTTGGGCATCAACAGCATAATTTCTATCCTGAAGCTGCTCACTGACTATAGTTGGACTAGTTATTTTAATATCCAGTTCTTACCAAGGTTATAAGAAGGGAGGTGGAGCTTTTTAATGTTAATTAGTGCTACATGTACGAAAATGAACAATAGACTTAACAAATAGGTCACTTCTTTAGCCGCTGAGGAAAGATGAGCTGATACAGAGTTTCTGGGGAATTCTAATGCTGATGTTGTGAAGTTCCCTTATTTGTCAGTGCAAAATCTAAGAGGAATCAAAAAGAGAAACTTTCCATTTTGTATTTAGGGAATACACAGCACTAGAAGCAGAATCAGATTAAGTAGAATATTTAAAGAATAATTAATTCTGTATTTTTTTTTTTTAAAGATTTATTGATTTATTGATTGATTGAGCGATTGCTATGTTGGGTCTTCGTTTCTGTGCTAGGGCCTTCTCTAGTTGCGGCAAGCGGGGGCCACTCTTCATCGCGGTGCGCGGGCCTCTCACTATCGCGGCCTCTTTTGTTGCGGGGCACAGGCTCCAGACGCGCAGGCTCAGTAGTTGTGGCTCACGGGCCTAGTTGCTCCGCGGCATGTGGGATCTTCCCAGACCAGGGCTCGAACCCGTGTCCCCTGCATCGGCAGGCAGATTCCCAGCCACTGCGCCACCAGGGAAGCCCATAATTCTGTATTTAACGAATATAAAGTATTCTCAAGTCCATGATACTGTTAGACGCTAATTAACTCAGTCTTTGTGACCACTGACAACTCCAGAAGTTTTGCGCAGAAGGGCTTTTGAAGCTGCATTTAAATTGCAAAGCACTGTGCCTTTTAGCAGGCTAATTTAGAGTTGGCTGGTAAGTGGAGGTGGTTGGGTATATTAATCAGGGTTCTCCAGAGAAACAGATTCAATAGGAACTATATATGTATATATGTATACATATATCTATGTATGCATCCATATATGTGTATGTGTGTGTAGAGATTTATTATAAGGAACTGGCTTACATGCTTATAGAAGCTGAGAAGTCCTAAGATCTACAGTTGGCAGGCTGGAAACCCAAATGAACTGATGATACAGTTTGAGTCCAAATCCAAAGGCCTGAGAAGCAGAAGAGTGATGGTTTAAGTTCCAGTCCGTCTGAGTCTGAAGGCAGGAGGAGACCAGTGTCCCAATTTGAAGACAGTCAGGCAGAGAGTGAATTCTCCTTTCATCAGCCTTTTTGTTCTAGTCAGACTTTCAACAGATTGAATAACGCCTATGCACCCTGGCGAGGGCAATCTGCTTTACTCAGGTATTGATTCGAATGTTGATCTCAGCCAGAAACACCCTCTCAGATACACCCAGAATAATATTCAACCTAATATCTGGGCACCCTGTGGCCCAGTCCAGTTGAGACATCA
This sequence comes from Eschrichtius robustus, assembly GCF_028021215.1. NCBI lineage: Eukaryota > Metazoa > Chordata > Mammalia > Artiodactyla > Eschrichtiidae > Eschrichtius > Eschrichtius robustus. The sequence continues at coordinate 68,517,933 of NC_090828.1, forward strand.
AATTAACCCTCACTAGGTATCTGACATAAATAATGCCTCCTAGGTGTTCTCATGACTGTGACAACTGAAGTCATTTAATCTCTGAACCATAGCCTTCTCATCTGTAAATTGGAGATAATACAGCAAACCCTGTCCTATATTATTACGAAGTTTATGAAGTGACTACTGAACCAAAGCAGTTAACTGGGAATTCCTGGGTCCGGGAACCAGCTGCCAATCATATTATATATGAATTTGTGGTATCATGAAACTTTACTGTAAAAGTACTTGCTTCAGGGGCTTCCCTGGTGGCGCAGTGGTTGAGAATCTGCCTGCCAATGCAGGGGACACGGGTTCGAGCCCTGGTCTGGGAAGATCCCACATGCCGCGGAGCAACTAGGCCCGTGAGCCACAACTACTGAGCCTGCACGTCTGGAGCCTGTGCTCCGCAACAAGAGAGGCCACGATAGCGAGAGGCCCGCGCACCGCGATGAAGAGTGGCCCCCGCTTGCCGCAACTAGAGAAAGCCCTCGCACAGAAACAAAGACCTAACACAGCCAAAAATAAATAAATAAATTAATTAAAAAAAAAAAAAAAAAGTACTTGCTTCATAAAGTTGTTTGGAAGACCAGATGGGAGGATGCATGTTAAGCACTTAACAGAATTGCCTGGCACAGAAAAAGCTTATTAACACAAATTGTTCATTCTCTTTCTTTATCTTCTCCCCTCCTCCTCTTCCTTCTCTTCCTTCTTCCCCCTCAGTCTTCTCTTCTTCCGATTCTTATTCTTCTACAACACACATCTAACAGTCTTGATCATTCAATCACTCTAGAAACACCTTATCATGTTTTCCATAACACCACATTCTGATCAATCTTATTTTACTTGTCTGACATTTCCTTCTCTTTCTCCTTAGATGACTTCTACCCTTGACCCTGTTCTTCAGTTGATAATATTCCTCGGGATCCTATTCTTGCTTCACTGTTAATCTTACTCTGCACACTCTCCCCAGGTGAGTTCTCAATGCTCCTGGTTTCACACTACACTGTGAATATGAGATGCTCAATAAAAATGTTTTGGCTGAGTTAACAAAATTAAGGCAAAATGAATCCTGAAGCGAGTAATAGTCCCTTTCAATTTATAAAGCATAACAAGATTAGGGAAAAGATCTTTCCAAGGTTTCAGAAATTGACCTATTACACTGCTCATCAATATTCTCAGAAACTTAAAAGACAGATTTGCAAACAACAAAGCAGAAGCCACAACTCAAAACTATGTATGTTCAATAAATACATGTTTATGCAAGTAAATTAGACAAATTATATACTGCAATGATTTCCAAATAACGTCCTACAGTTATTATGAGATTGATATTTTGTGCATGTTTAAAAGATAAGAAATTAATTTCCTCTTAATCTCCTAAGGACATCACTAACAATTCAGTTCATCTCTCAGACTTGAAGCTTAAAGGCTATAAAATGTGGTACTCAATTCATTTTTATTCAGCTCAATTCAAGAAATATTTATGAAATGTCTGTTCTGTGTAAGAGCTGAGTTAGATCTCTTTTTTGACACCATGATGATTAAAATATAGTCTCTGCCCTTGAGGGGGGTACATTATCATAGCGATGTTTAGATAAGTGTACACATATCTATAGTGTAAAGCACAATAAGCTGAAAGCTATAGAAGTGTCATAGAGAATCAGAGGGAGTATATTGAATTAGTAGGATTAGAAAGGACTTTAAGGAGGAGTAAGAATGAATTCCTAAGACCAAGACATAACAAAGAATATTTTGTTTATCATTTTGAGTTTCATTTGTCCTTGTGATGACTCCAAATGAATATACTTAGTACTCAGGAGACATGAGGATTAGATGATAGGTGTTTCAGTGATTGGTTGAACAACTGCACCTCAGATTACTTAATGGATTGGCTTCACTCTAAAACAAAGTATCTAGCAGTTTGCCACATGTGGGTTTATTTTGTTCTACATTTTTCTCGTCATTTGGATTGGACACACAGAAATCTCTCTTAGGAAGTTTGCCAACAACAAAGGTGATTACTACCAAATTGGTTCCAAGAATTTTAGAATTCGAAAAGATCTTATAAACCAAATTGTTCAGCATCCTTATTTTAAAGCTAAGAAAACTGAGTTTATTAAAAAGTGGTCATTTCATTTACCATAAGTTTTATATGCTCCAACAACAAACCTTCACACTGCATCTGAGGAAATATTCTGTATTAATTATAAGATGTAATTATCTCTACTCAGTAATATCTACACTATCACAAGAGAACTAGGTACCTCATCTTCAGAAAAAACTGACAAGCCCAAGATAACCATTAGAGACCATCATGATGGAAGGGGGCCTGGAAAATGGTCACTGACTCTGTTGAAGGCATTAAAATTGTTCAGTGTGAAGAAAAAAATTCATGTAGATATAACACTTATCTATTTTAATGGAAATTATGTGGCAAATCTTCTATATTGCTTCAGAAGAAGCAATGGCCCTATGCGAAGACATTACAAAACAGATAATTTTAGTTTGAAATCAGGAGAAATCTTCTAAACATTAGAGTGGTCCAAAAATATCTGTCTTGTAAAATCATTGAACTAGACTGGCTGGTAGAATACCTTCCAATTTCTCAACATCCTACATTTCTCTGGATTTGCAGTACTAATAGGTATAGGATTAATTATTCTCAATGCCAAAGGATTTAATTTCTTTATTTTTCTCTTTTCTTATGTTACCAATATGATTTGACCAACAAAAATATGACTTATGAATTATCTTTAAAGAATTTATCTCACAAATTTATTTTAAGGCTCCAGCTGTATTTGAATTAGATTAACTTCTCAGTGACCACCAGCTATCCTTTTATTCTTTTTACATCTGAAACATAAGTAATCTTTTATTTTCTGGACTGCAATGTCATACTGTGGAAGGGGAAAACATAAGCACCAACAATTCTCCTTCCAAGTTAATATAATGGGAATTTTAGAAATTGCATGTCATTTGTATTTTAAATGGACAAATTATTTTACTTGGGTTACCAGTGAGATGAAAAGGACAGGAGGTGTCAGGAAATAGGTTAGGAATCATCCTAGATACAAAATATCATATGAGAAATGAAGATAAGTGAAGAAGACCAGATGGAGAACTTAGGAAGAAATAAAAGTATGGGTAAAAATAAATGAATATTGACTTTATTTATGGAAGAAAATTGAAGAGTATTGACATCATTTTCTGATATTGGACCATCTCAGAGAAGCAGAAACTTTGAGTTCTGACATTAATACTGTAAATTATAGGGTGACCATGTATAAGTGAAAAAATATTTCTTAACATTTTCTTTATGTTTAAAGTGAGGGACATGAAGTAACCCAGTGCTATCTGGGGGCTCACAAATAATTTTCATCAGGTGTTTTATCAAAAAAATACATATATATCTTACCCTATTTTATATATATATATATATTATATATATATATATTTTTTTTTTTTTTGCAGAGAAGGGGTTTTATATTTTAAAAAGAAAGAAAAATCTAGACTTTTCTACAAGTGCTTCATTTTACACTGTCAGGTTGGTTTGGCTGTTTGTCAGAGAATCTTTTGAGACATTATATCTCATATCAGGACTGTCTTGGAGAATAATTGTTTGCTTTGTGGTCTTATGGCAGTAATTCTAAAATCTCTGGAGGCAAGGTTATTTACAGAATAAGGTGAGAAAATTTGAGACATTACTAAAAACAAAGACCATATCTTTAAGTAACTTTTGGTAAGCACATCTAGTATTTGCTGTAAAATGCATAGGCAATCAGTATTGGGAACTGTCATTATACTTATATTATTGCGAGTTAATTGCAATGAGAAAGAAGAAACAGAGAGAATATCTACAATAATAATGCTCCAAAGACATTGAACTTTGAACTTGATATATACCTTGAAATCAGAATAAAATGGCATCTTTAATACAGCACCTAGCACAAAACCAAGCACTCCTCTAGTACTCAATTAATGTTTGTTGAATGAGAGTCCCAATTGATCAATCCTACCAAGAATCAATAAATAGATCAATGTTAGAACAATAATATACATATATTCTAATTATTTGGGAATGGTAAACAGAAGCTGTGAAAATTTCATTTGGTGGACAGAAAAGTATATTTTTGTTATCAGCAAAAAAGTACATTTTGTCATCAATAATAAGCTGTAAGACAAAAAAAGTTTATTACCATTCAGAGGAACCAGTATTACTAATAAATATTTACTGTGCAATGTTGATCTCATTTTGAAATCATCAGAAAATCTTTTAAAGCAAAAGGAAACAAGATATATTCAAATTGTTGCACTGATAATTAGACAAATGTCAATCATCACAAGCATGATTTACAATCAGGTTTCAAAACAAACAAACAAAAAATCTGTTCAGTTTTGCCATATTTCAGCCCCTTGTAAGCCCCATGTAAAAATAGGCTGCCTCTCAAATATGGGCAGATGCTCTAATTAGTGAAAATCAAGAGGATGTAAAGCACTGTATGTATCACAGACAAACTGATTCTTTAACTGCTGAAATTGGCCTTATAAGAGCATATATTTTATTGACTAAATTCAAAGATGATTAAATAAAAATGAATTAGAAATACCCTTTGAATTTAGGGTTCGGCTCCACCCCACCCTTACTCAATAAAAGTCCCTGGACTTTTATTGCAGATGAACTGAACATAGCTCTCAAAGACAAAAGATGTACAAAAGCACAATCTTTTAATATAAGCATCTGCATTTACTAATGCAGGTTCAGCCACCTATTTTTACAAGATACTTATTAATGAATGTAGAAGAGCAGGATAAAGTGATGAGAGTTTAATTTATTTTGGAAGTAATGGTTTGTACAGTAATTATCGAGAAGCAGCCACTTGTCAAATGGAATCAGTAACAAGTGCAGCTGGGAGAGGTTTTCTGGTACACAGGCACTGTGAAATGTTTTACTTTGCAATGACTGGACTCCCTGACAATAGTTTATTTTGATTTTTTTTTTTTTTAAAAAACTGTAAACCAATTATATTTGAGAAACTACATATGCTAGCATGTTTGTGAAGATTAATTATATTCTAATCAGTTTCTCTTTGTTTATTAAAAAAAACATAGAAGTTCTCAGTGATAGATAGTATTTAATATTTTAACTTTATTCAATGTTCCATTCACCCTTATTCTTACAGGACCTGACCTTGGCCCAGAAACATTGACTTGGGTCTGTGGGCAGGAAAGATGGAGAGTCACAGCCTATGGGGCATATTCAGGGGGGCAGCATCTTGGGGAATAGGCCTAATAAAAACGTAAGTATATTATCAGAGAATATATAATCCTTCCGTGGCAGAGAGGGGGAGGCATTCATTCCAGAGAGATCCTCGGGATAAGTAATGAAAGGATGAAATCCAGAAAGGAAGACCTTCGGAATAGTTACTGGCTAATCAGGGTGCTGGGGCATTTTAAGCAGTCAGTTATGACCTCTGGTTTGAGAAGGAAGGATCAGATAAAGATATCAATGGAAAATATACTCTGAAGTAAATTTTTAGCTGTTAAGAAAAAGACTAAGCAAAAAGTGATACTTGATGTTTTCTTCAGAAAATGAAAGAAAGAGAATAATTTGGGCTCAGAATTGTTTGGGCCTCCACTAATATACTACTTTTGATAATTCTTCAGGGTTCACCAGGCTCTACATTTTTGGTCACATAGAACAGACTAAAATGACCAGTGGGCAGTTACGGAACTAATCAGTGGCTCAGTCAAACCATTCAATTCTTCCATCTTGAAAATGAAGGCAAGTTACTTTATTGTCACCTTGTCTATGTCACATTTGCATTCAAGTTAACATAGTTTAAGAAATTCATAGTAATAAATCATAAACAGAAGATCTGATTTAACTATACCAATCTCTGTTGATGCATCTAAGTTGATTGATTAAATATCAAGCTATAAGATATAATACTCAGGGGACGTTTGGAATTCTCTTCCTTGGCAAATAGCACTTCAAAATCTTTTTTTTTTTTTTTTAAATAGCAGTTACAAGTTCCATTTTTGACAAACACAGGGTAACAGGAACCATATGTTCCCTTCTGATCTGAAAAAAACAAAAAATTGGTCAAAATATATGCAACAATAATTTTCACCAAGGATGATGATCACTGAGAGATAGGAAACAACCAAGATGAACCATAAAATCACCCTAGTTTGCTGCCTTGAAAGAATTTTCAGGCCATGGCACAGGGAGGGAGAATTCAGGTGGAGTCTATCAGACTCCCTAAGTTGAGTGGAGCTGAGAGACCAGGGAGACTAAGGCAGCTAGAGCTTGTAGGACAGAATAATGGAGAGAAGAGAGCTACACAGAAGGAGAATTCTTGGAGATCTGTACACTGTCTCCCTTTGAGTTTCCAGCAGAATACTGATCAATGCATGTATATGATGAAAAAAATACCTGAAAATTTTAGATAAAACAGTACCTGTAGGTTTAGGACTAGTACCCATTCCTCCCAGCAAATTGGAACACCTCCCAATTCAGGGAAAATTGGTTTAAAAATTCAGAACGGTCTTGCCCCAGTAGTGGGGAATAATTAGCTCTAGACCACTCTGGCCCCACCTAACAAATCTTAAAAAGCAAGACCCTGGGCTTTCCTGGTGGCGCAGTGGTTGAGAGTCTGCCTGCCGATGCAGGGGACACGGGTTCGAGCCCTGGTCTGGGAGGGTCCCACATGCCACGGAGCAGCTGGGCCCGTGAGCCACGATTACTGAGCCTGCGCGTCTGGAGCCTGTGCTCCGCAACAAGGGAGGCCGTGATGGTGAGAGGCCCGCGCACCGCGATGAAGAGTTGTCCCCACTTGCCGCAACTAGAGAAAGCCCTCGCACAGAAACGAAGACCCAATACAGTCATAAATAAATAAATAAATAAAAAGAACGTGAATTTCTTTAAAAAAAAAAAAGCAAGACCCAAAAAGATCAGTCCCCAAGTAACTGAACTGCATCTTGGAACAAAGGTCAAGTATACTTATCTACAAAAATATCCAGCACCCTAATAGATGAAATCATCAATGTCTAGCATCCAATGAAAAATTACCAGGAATGAAAAGAAGGAGAACAAGACCCATGATAAGGAGAAAAGACCCATGATAAGGAGAAAAGCATTAATTCCAGAGGAAGAAATCAAAGTATACTATGATAGAGTTCTTATCCTATATGTGCAGTGGTATGATATCATTTGAAAGTAAAACTGTGGTAAGTTGAAGATGTATTACAAAAACTAAAACAAGCACTAAAATAACTAAGCAAAGAGTTATAGCTAATAAACAACAAATGAGATAGAGTGAAAAAAAATACTCACTTAAGAAAGGCAGAAAAGAGAAAAAGGTAGAATCATTGGACAAACAAATAACAAACAACAAAATAATAAATTTAATTTAGCCATATTAACAATCACATTAAATAGAAATGGTCTACATACCTCAACTAAAGGACAGAGCATGTCAGACTGAATTACAAAGCAAGGCCCAAGTATATGTTGTCTAAAGAAACCTATATGAATAAAGATGTTAAAAAATAAAAAAAAAAAAAATAAAGAAAGCTATATTAAATATAAAGGCCAACACATTAAGTGTAAGATAATGGAAGAATATATACCATGCTAACACTAGTTTAAAAAAGACTGGAGAGACTTTGTTAATGTTAGACAAAGTAAATTTCAGAACAAGAATATCATTAGGGGTCAAGAATTTAATTTCATAATGATAAAAGAGTCAAGCATACATAGCAATATTAAATATTCATGTACCCAGTAACAGACCTTTAAAATACATAAAGCAAAAACAACACTGATAGAATTTCAAGGAGAAATAGACAAATTCATAATTGTAGTTGGAGGTTTAATATCTCATTCTCCATAATTGATAGAACAAGTAAAGAGGAAACGAGAAAGGATACAGAAAACTTAAGCAACACTATAACAACATGATCTAAATGACATTTATAAAATAGTCTATCCAACAATTTAGATAAAATGGACAAATTTTTTGAAAGAAATAAATTACAAAATTCATTCAAGACGAAATAAAAAGCATAAATTACCCTATATCTATTAAAGAAACTGAATTTGTAGTTAAAACTTTCCTATAAAGCAAACTCCAGACACAGATGGCTAGTGAATTCTATTAAAGAGTTATGGAATAAATAATACCAGTTTTACACAAACTCTTCCAGAAAATAAAAAAAAAAGACAAAATCCAGACAAACACATTATAAGGAAAGAAAATTCCAGATCAGTATTCCTTGTAAACATAATACATAATTTATTTAATGTATAAACATAAACATAATGAACAATGATTTTAAAAATTTTAGCAAATGGAATGTATAAAAATGATAATACATCATGAATAATTGGGGTTTATCCCAAGAATGCACATTTTAAAAAATCAATCAATATAATTCACCATATTAACAAACTAAAAAGTAAGAAAATCATATGACCATCTCAATAGATATAGAAAAAGCATCTGATAAAATTCAACATTCATTTCTGATAAAATCTCTCAACAAGCTAGGAATAGAAGGGAACTTTCTCTACTTGATAAAGGTTATCCATGAAAAATCTACAGGTAACATTATATTTAATAGAGAAAGACTAAATGCTTTTTCCTTGAGATCAGAACAGGCAAGAATGTCCTCCAACATTTTACTTGAGTTTCTAGTCAGTAATATCAGGCAAGAAAGGTAAGTTATAGGCATCCAGATTGGGACGAAAGAAATTAAGTTGTATTTATTTAGGCAATATAATCATCTATGTAGATAATTCAGTGGAACTAGAAACAACCAAACAAAAACTACTAGAACTATTAAGTGAGTATAGCAAGATTCTAGGATATAAGACCAACAAACAAAATTACATTTCTACATACTAGCAAAGAGCAATTGGAAATTGAAATTTTAAAAAGCAATGCCATTAACCAAAGCATCAAAAACAGAAAATAGTGATAAATCTGATCAAAGATATTTAATAAACACTGTACACTGAAAACTGAATTAAAGAAGATCTAAGTAGAAATTAGAGAAGATCTACGTGGATGAAGAGATACGCTGTGTTCCTGAGTTAATAAACTCAATACTCTTAATATGTAAATTCCCCTCAAATTGATCTACAGATTAAAGGTAATGTCATTCAAAATCTCAGGTGACTTTTTTATAGAAATTGATAAGTTGATTCAAAAATTCATATGGAAATGCAAAGGATCTAGCATATCCAAAACAACCTTAGAAAAAAGAACAAAGTTTTTGGACTACACTAGCTAATTTCAAGGCTACACATAAAGCTACATTAACTAAGAAAATGTCTGGATAATGTGTATTGGCACAGACAGAGAGATACTGTTCATGGAACAGAATAGAGTGTCCAGACATATATCAATACATTGTGGGGAACTGAATTTTAACATTTCAAAAGCAATTCAGTGGAAAAGACATAGTCTTTTCCAAAAACAGTGCTAGAAAATTTTACACTCATTTGTCTTAAAAAAAGAACTTTAATCTATACTTCAGAAAACATACAAAAATTAACTCTAAGACTTCCCTGGTGGCGCAGTGGTTGAGAATCCGCCTGCCAATGCAGGGGACACGGGTTCAAGCCCTGGTCCGGGAAGATCCCACATGCTGCGGAGCAGCTAAGCTCGTGCGCCACAACTACTGAGCCTGCACTCTAGAGCCCGCGAGCCACAACTACTGAGCCCACGTGCCACAGCTACTGAAGCCCGCGCACCTAGAGCCCGTGCACCGCTACAAGAGAAGCCACCGCAATGAGAAGCCTACGCACCGCAACGAAGAGTAGCCCCCGCTCACCACAACTAGAGAAAGCCCGCGCTTAGCAACAAAGACCCAACGCAGCCAAAAATAAATAAATAAATAAATAAAATTTTAAAAATTAACTCTAAATGGATCATATACCTAAATGTAAAATCTAAAATGACAAAATATTTAAAAGATAACATAGGAAAAATCTCGTGGCCTTAGAGTTAAACAAAAATTCCTTAGGTGTGACACCAAAAGCACAGTCTATAACAGAAAATATTGATAAATTAGACTTTATTAACATTAAAATTTTTAATTTTAAAATTTGATCGTTAAAATTTTTAGATACTTTAAAATCCGCTTTTTGAAGATAAACCACAGACTGGGAGGAAAGATTTGCAAATCATATACCTGATAAAGGACCTGTATCTAGAATATATAAAGAACACCCAAATGAAGACAAACTATCTAATTTTTAAAATAGGCCAAAAATTTGAAAAGATATTTCACCAAGCAAGATATACTGATGGTAAATAAACACATGAAAAGCTACTCAACATTGCAAGTCATTAAGGAAATGCAAATTAACACTACAATAACATGCCACTATACACCTGTTAGAATGGCTAAAATTTTAAAGCCTGACCATATCAAGGGTTGTCCAGGATATGGAGCAACAGGAACTCACACTTCTGGTACAACCACTTTGAAAAACAGTTTCTTAAAAAAGAGAAACAGAACCAAGATGGCGGAGTAGAAGGACGTGCTCTCACTCCCTCTTGCGAGAGCACCAGAATCACAACTGGCTGCTGGACAATCATTGACAGGAAGACCCTGGACTTCACCAAGGAGGATACCCCACGTCCAAGGACAGAGGAGAAGCCACAGTGAGACGGTAGGAGGGGCGCAATCAGAGTAAAATCAAATCCCATAACTGCTGGGTGGGTGACTCACAGACTGGTGAACACTTATATCACAGAAGTCCACCCACTGGAGTGAAGGTTCTGAGCCCCACGTCAGGCTTCCCAACCTGGGGGTCCGGCAACGGGAGGAGGAATTCCTAGAGAATCAGACTTTGAAGCCTAGTGGGAATTGATTGCAGGACTTCGACAGGACTGGGGGAAACAGAGACCCCAATCTTGGAGGGCACACACAAAGTAATGTGTGCATCGGGACCCAGGGGAAGGAGCAGTGACCCTGGGGGAGACTGAACCAGACCTACCTGCTGGTGTTGGGGGGTCTCCTGCAGAGGCGAGTGGTGGCTCTGTTTCACCGTGGTGATAAGGACACTGGCAGCAGAGGTTCTGGGAAGTTCTCCTTGGCGTGAGCCCTCCCAGAGTCTGCCATTAACCCCACCAAAGAGCACGGGTAGGCTCCAGTGTTGGGTTGCCTCAGGCAAAACAACTAACAGGGAGGGAACCCAGCCGCACCCATCAACAGTCAAGTGGATTAAGGTTTTACTGAGCTCTGACCGCCACAGCGTCACCTCTACCCACCACCAGAGCCTCCCATCAAGCCTCTTAGATAGCCTCAACCACCAGAGGGCAGACAACAGAAGCAAGAAAAACTATAATCCTGCAGCCTGTGGACCAAAAACCACAGTTACAGAAAGATAGAGAAGATGAAAAGGCAGAGGGCTATGTACCAGATGAAGGAACAAGAAAAAACCCCAGAAAAACAACTAAATGAAGTGGAGATAGGCAACCTTCCAGAAAAAGAATTCAGAATAATGATAGTGAAGATGATCCAGGACCTCGGAATAAGAATGGAGGCAAAGATTGAGAAGATGCAAGAAATGATTAAAAAAGACCTAGAAGAATTAAAGAACAAACAAACAGAGATGACCAATACAATAACTGAAATGAAAACTACACTAGAAGGAATCAATAGCAGAATAACTGAGGCAGAAGAACGGATAAGTGACCTGGAAGACAGAATGGTGGAATTCACTGCTGCGGAACAGATTAAAGAAAAAAGAATGAAAAGAAATGAAGACAGCCTAAGAGACCTCTGGGACAACATTAAACGCAACAACATTCGCATTATAGGGGTCCCAGAAGGAGAAGAGAGAGAGAAAGGACCAGAGAAAATATTTGAAGAGATTATAGTCGAAAACTTCCCTAACATGGGAAAGGAAATAGCCTCCCAAGTCCAGGAAGCGCAGAGAGTCCCATACAGGATAAACCCAAGGAGAAACACGCCGAGACACACAGTAATCAAATTGGCAAAAATTAAAGACAAAGAAAAATTATTGAAAGCAGCAAGGGAAAAACAACAAATAACATACAAGGGAACTCCCATAAGGTTAACAGCTGATTTCTCAGCAGAAACTCTGCAAGCCAGAAGGGAGTGGCATGATATACTTAAAGTGATGACAGGGAAGAACCTACAACCAAGATTACTCTACCCGGCAATGATCTCATTTAGATTTGATGGAGAAATCAAAAGCTTTACAGACAAGCAAAAGCTAAGAGAATTCAGCACCACCAAACCAGCTCTACAACAAATGCTAAAGGAACTTCTCTAAGTGGGAAACACAAGAGAAGAAAAGGACCTACAAAAACAAACCCAAAACAATTAAGAAAATGGTCATAGGAACATACATATCGATAATTACCTTAAACGTGAATGGATTAAATGCCCCAACCAAAAGACATAGACTGGCTGAATGGATACAAAAACAAGACCCATATATATGCTGTCTACAAGAGACCCACTTTAGACCTAGGGACACATACAGACTGAAAGTGAGGGGATGGAAAAAGATATTCCATGCAAATGGAAATCAAAAGAAAGCTGGAGTAGCTACACTCATATCAGATAAAATAGACTTTAAAATAAAGAATGTTACAAGAGACAAGGAAGGACACTACATAATGATCCAGGGATCAATCCAAGAAGAAGATATAACAATTATAAATATGTATGCACCCAACATAGGAGCACCTCAATATATAAGGCAACTGCTAACAGCTATAAAAGAGGAAATCGACAGTAACACAATAATAGTGGGGGACTTTAACACCTCACTTACACCAATGGACAGATCATCCAAAATGAAAATAAATAAGGAAAGAGAAGCTTTAAATGACACAATAGACCAGATAGATTTAATTGATATTTATAGGACATTCCATCCAGAAACAGCAGATTACACGTTCTTCTCAAGTGCGCACGGAACATTCTCCAGGATAGATCACATCTTGGGTCACAAATCAAGCCTCAGTAAACTTAAGAAAGTTGAAATCATATCAAGCATCTTTTCTGACCACAACGCTATGAGATTAGAAATGAATTACAGGGAAAAAAACGTAAAAAGGACAAACACATGGAGGCTAAACAATACGTTACTAAATAACCAAGAGATCACTGAAGAAATCAAAGAGGAAATAAAAAAATACCTAGAGACAAATGACAATGAAAACATGACGACCCAAAACCTATGGGATGCAGCAAAAGCGGTTCTAAGAGGTAAGTTTATAGGTATACAAGCCTACCTAAAGAAACAAGAAAAATCTCAAGTAAACAATCTAACCTTACACCTAAAGAAACTAGAGAAAGAAGAACAAACAAAATCCAAAGTTAGCAGAAGGACAGAAATCATAAAGATCAGAGCAGAAATAAATGAAATAGAAACAAAGAAAACAATAGCAAAGATCAATAAAACTAAAAGTTGGTTCTTTGAGAAGATAAACAAAATTGATAAACCATTAGCCAGACTCATCAAGAAAAAGAGGGAGAGGACTCAAATCAATAAAATCAGAAATGAAAAAGGAGAAGTTACAACAGACACCGCAGAAATACAAAGCATCCTAAGAGACTACTACAAGCAACTTTATGCCAATAAAATGGACAACCTGGAAGAAATGGACAAATTCTTAGAAAGGTATAACCTTCCAAGACTGAATCAGGAAGAAACAGAAAATATGAACAGACCAATCACAAGTAATGAAATTGAAACTGTGATTAAAAATCTTCCAACAAACAAAAGTCCAGGACCAGATGGCTTCACAGGTGAATTCTATCAAACATTTAGAGAAGAGCTAACACCCATCCTTCTCAAACTCTTCCAAAAAATTGCAGAGGAAGGAACACTCCGAAACTCATTCTATGAGGCCACCATCACCCTGATACCAAAACCAGACAAAGATACTACAAAAAAAGAAAATTACAGACCAGTATCACTGATGAATATAGATGCAAAAATCCTCAACAAAATACTAGCAAACAGAATCCAACAACACATTAAAAGGATCATACACCACGATCAAGTGGGATTTATCCCAGGGATGCAAGGATTCTTCAATATACGCAAATCAATCAATGTGATACACCACATTAACAAATTGAAGAATAAAAACCATATGATCATCTCAATAGATGCAGAAAAAGCTTTTGACAAAATTCAACACCCATTTCTGATAAAAACTCTCCAGAAAGTGGGCATAGAGGGAACCTACCTCAACATAATAAAGGCCATATAGGACAAACCCACAGCAAACATCATTCTCAATGGTGAAAAACTGAAACCATTTCCTCTAAGATCAGGAACGAGACAAGGATGTCCACTCTCACCACTATTATTCAACATAGTTCTGGAAGTCCTAGCCACGGCAATCAGAGAAGAAAAAGAAATAAAAGGAATACAAATTGGAAAAGAAGAAGTAAAACTGTCACTGTTTGCGGATGACATGATACTATACATAGAGAATCCTAAAACTGCCACCAGAAAACTGCTAGAGCTAATTAATGAATATGGTAAAGTTGCAGGATACAAAATGAATGCACAGAAATCTCTTGCATTCCTATACACTAAAGCTGAAAAATCTGAAAGAGAAATTTTGGAAACACTCCCATTTACCATTGCAACAAAAAGAATAAAATACCTAGGAATAAACCTACCTAGGGAGACAAAAGACCTGTATGCAGAAAACTATAAGACACTGATGAAAGAAATTAAAGATGATACCAACAGATGGAGAGATATACCATGTTCTTGGATTGGAAGAATCAACATTGTGAAAATGAGTATACTACCCAGAGCAATCTACAGATTCAATGCAATCCCTATCAAATTACCAATGGCATTTTTTACGGAGCTAGAACAAATCATCTTAAAATTTGTATGGAGACACAAAAGACCCCGAATAGCCAAAGCAGTCTTGAGGCAAAAAAATGGAGCTGGAGGAATCAGACTCCCTGACTTCAGACTATACTACAAAGCTACAGTAATCAAGACCATATGGTACTGGCACAAAAACAGAAACATAGATCAATGGAACAAGATAGAAAGCCCAGAGATTAACCCATGCACCTATGGTCAACTAATCTATGACAAAGGAGGCAAAGATATACAATGGAGAAAAGACAGTCTCTTCAATAAGTGGTGCTGGGAAAACTGGACAGCTACATGTAAAAGAATGAAATTAGAATACTCCCTAACACCATACACAAAAATAAACTCAAAATGGATTAGAGACCTAAATATAAGACTGGACACTATAAAACTCTTAGAGGAAAACATAGGAAGAACACTCTTTGACATAAATCACAGCAAGATCTTTTTTGATCCACCTCCTAGAGTAATGGAAATAAAAACAAAAATAAACAAGTGGGACCTAATGAAACTTCAAAGCTTTTGCACAGCAAAGGAAACCATAAACAAGACGAAAAGACAACCCTCAGAATGGGAGAAAATATTTGCAAATGAATCAATGGACAAAGGATTAATCTCCAAAATATATAAACAGCTCATTCAGCTCAATATTAAAGAAACAAACACCCCAATCCAAAAATGGGCAGAAGACCTAAATAGACATTTCTCCAAAGAAGACATACAGACGGCCACGAAGCACATGAAAAGCTGCTCAACATCACTAATTATTAGAGAAATGCAAATCAAAACTACAATGAGGTATCACCTCACTCCTGTTAGAATGGGCATCATCAGAAAATCTACAAACAACAAATGCTGGAGAGGGTGTGGAGAAAAGGGAAACCTCTTGCACTGTTGGTGGGAATGTAAATTGATACAGCCACTATGGAGAACAATATGGAGGTTCCTTAAAAAACTAAAAATAGAATTACCATATGACCCAGCAATCCCACTACTGGGCATATACCCAGAGAAAACCGTAATTCAAAAAGACACATGCACCCGAATGTTCATTGCAGCACTATTTACAATAGCCAGGTCATGGAAGCAACCTAAATGCCCATCAACAGACGAATGGATAAAGAAGATGTGGTACATATATACAATGGAATATTACTCAGCCATAAAAAGGAACGAAATTGAGTGATTTGTTGAGACGTGGATGGATCTAGAGACTGTCATACAGAGTGAAGTAAGTCAGAAAGAGAAAAACAAATATCGTATATTAATGCATGTATGCGGAACCTAGAAAAATGGTACAGATGAGCCAGTTTGCAGGGCAGAAGTTGAGACACAGATGTAGAGAATGGACATATGGACACCAAGGGGGGAAAACTGCGGTGAGGTGGGGATGGTGCTGTGCTGAATTGGGCGATTGGGATTGACATGTATACACTGATGTGTATAAAACTGATGCCTAATAAGAACCTGCAGTATAAAAAAACAAACAAAACAACTAATACTAAACTTTCATTGGGTTATTTGTATGGAAATATGTTAATACAAATGTTTCAGACATTACATGAAATTTCTAAAAATCTTATATTTGTATTTGTATGGAAATATGTATGGAAATATGTTAATATAAATGTTTCAGACATTACATGAAATTTCTAAAAATCTTATATTTGTATTTGTATGGAAATGTGTTAATATAAATGTTTCAGACATTACATGAAATTTCTAAAAATCTTATATGTTCTGGTATAATGTTATAAGTAATAATCCTAGTTATTACTTTAAAATGTATATCTCAGAAATAACTAATTTTCTTGTCAACTGCATTATTATGAACTTTCATCAAATCTTTAACCGTGGTCATTTTTAAGTCTTTTGTCATTTACAGACAGTTCTGGGTGTACTCTGATGATTTTGCAAATATGTTCCTATAAAAGGGTTTCATCTTCAAGAAATTCATGGAAAAGTCTCTGACAAGTACAGGTTTCTGGTAACTGACTGTACTGCTGAACTGAATGAATAAGCATTTTCAGAACTCTAATGAAAAACTGATGAACTCATAAAAGTGCTAACAAAAGATCAAGATGAAAAAAAAAATTAATTACATGGGACTGAGTGAACTGATGAGGATGAGTATAATTTTTGTGACTTTCTGTCTGAATTAAAAAAAAAAAAAATCCCACAAGGACTCAGAGGCAAAGAATATACAAATCAATTTTCACTGCAAAGTAAAGGAGCTGTTACAGTGGAGGATTACTGGACTGAATGTCAATATTATGACATAGTATGAGTGTGTTTCATGTTTGGTAATTGCAATCATTGTTGCTTTTGTTGTGGTCATCCACGTTAAAAAAAAAAAAAAAAAGTGTATGGAGAACAATATAGGAAACACCCATGTACCCATAACCCAGTTTAAGAAATAAAACATTATATATATTTTAAAATCCACTGCATATCTTTCCTAAATATCAACTCCTTTCCTTCCTCTAGAAAGTAACCACTATTCTAAAAACAGTGTTTATCATTTTCATGTATTTATTTATTCTTTTACCCCATGTGGTGGTGTTGAACATTCACATATACTTTATTTAAATGGTGTCATATTGGATATGTTCTTCACCTTGTCTTCTTCATTCAGCATGATGTTTGTGAAGTTCACCTATGTCTCTAAAGATGAGCTAGCTTTCTCATTTTGACTGATATGTAGTTATCCATTTTCCTAATGATGAACATCATGGCAATTATTTGCTGCTACAAGCAACGTCATGTGAACATTCTTGTAACTGACTCCATGAGCAAATTTACAAGAAGTTCTTTTAGGATAAACATGTAGAAGTCGGACTGCTGGGTGGTAAGATGTGTGCATCTTAAACTTTACTACTGAGTAGCGCTAGGTTCCTCCCCCAGCCTCAGAGAATGTCCGTTCCCAATGATCTACATCCTCATGAAGCAGTGTAGTCAAACTTGAAAACTTTTTCATTCTGATGGGAATGAAAAGTATCTCATCATTTTAAACTGGATTTTCTTGAATGTTGAAAAGACTGCATCTTTTCATATCTTCATTGACAACTTGGCCAATTAACTGCCTATTAATATATTTTATCCTTTTTTTCTATTGAGTTGTTTATTTTTTATTATTGATTTCTATCTACTTTTATATATTCAAACAGTAATCTTTGGACTGTTATATATGTTACATACATCTCTTTCAAGTCCATTATATTTTTAACTTTTTGTGGCTTATTTTGATGCTTAGAAGTATTAATTGTAATATAATTGTATGTGTCCTTTTCTTTTTGGTTCACCCTGCTTGTATTTTGTTCAATATACCCTACCCCAAATTTTGTTCCTTGCCTTGAAGTCATATTTTCCCACTTTGCCGTCCAATAATATCATAGTATTTCTTTCACAATTAAGTCTTTCATGCATATGAAAGTCTTTCATTTTTGAAAAAAATCTTTCATTTTTTATTGTAGATAATAGTATGGATTTTTGTTATTTTGCATATATAACAAATTGTTCCAGAATGATTCATTGATTTATCCATCCTTTCTCCATTGAAGGAATACTAATCCTGTCCAGTATTATGTCTCTATATATGTGTGGTGTCTGCTTCTAGTCTTTATTTTTCCCATTGATCTTTTTGTTTATTATTTTGTTAATACTAAAGTATTCTAATTACTGTATGTTCAATTCTGTGATGCTGCCAATATCTTATTGATTGACAGATAGAAAAGAAACAGAAATTTGGTGTGATCCAGCCTAATAATAAGTATTGATAACCATAAAGTATAAAAAAAAAAAAAAAAAAAGAGAAACATGTAACTAGTACCCCATAAGATTTGGACAGTCCACTCTTAGTTATTGACCCTAGAGACAGTAAAGCCTATGTCCATACGAAGACATGCACCCAAATATTCATAGCAGGTTTTATTTCAATGGTCCCAATTGGAAAAAAAAAGCAAAATGTCTCTCAACAAGTAGATGAATAAAATAATTGTGGTATACTCAAATAATAGAACACTATTCTGCAATAACCAAGAAAGAACTACAATACATGCAACACGTTTGACCACCAAAATAATTATGCTGCGTCAAAGAAACCAGACCACTAAGAATCCATGCTGTATGATTCTGTTTATGTAAAACTCTAGGAAAGACAAGCTACAGTTGACCCTTGAACAACTCAGAGCTTAGGGGTGCCAACACCTCCACACAGGTTGACTATCACATTACAATCAGACCACTGTATCTGAGGTTCCGCATCCTCAGATTTAACCAACTGTGGATCATAAAGTACTGTAGTATGCATTTACTGAAAAAAATATCCTCCTCTAAGTGGACCCCTACAGTTCAAACCCATGTTGTTCAAGGGTCAACTATAATCAGTAATAACAGCAATCAGATCAGTGGTTTGTTAGACAGTTAGGGGGCAGTAGAGGTGGGAAGGAGAGGGGTGGGTTTGCAAAAGGTCAGAAGGAAACCTTCAGGGGTGGTAGATATGTTCTCCATCTTGATTGTGGAGATGGTTTCATGGGTGTATTTACCTATTTCAAAACTTATCAAATTTTACACTTTAAATATGTATAGTTTATTGTATGCCAATTATATCTCAAAACTTTTTTTTAAGAATTAGCTGTTGGCAAGTCACTGCTATACTTGCTCTAATTTAGAAAATCTTTTATTCAGCTATCAATTGCTAGTTATATCTACTGACCACTGAGTTTGTTCTTCATACTTGTCAAAATTTAACTTGTGATTATACTTGGCCTCTGTCCTTATCATGCCTGTTCTTTGTTTAGCTTTGTCCAGAAAATTGTCCATGCCAGGAAAATTGTCATAGTCTGGTCCTCCAGCTATAACTCCCCTCCAGGCAATTTAGCTGTTAATATCTTTCCCTTATTTCCTTCTTATCGAATGAAGACAGGTTATATTACCCTCCCTCACTCAGCCTACAAGTATATCAGTTTCAATCTGTGTTAAATAAAGCATACATATACCCAGGTTCACTGGAGAAAACACATACAAAATGAAAGTTTAATAATGCTCACTAAACATTAGAGTCATAGATAGGTTTGCCACTGGTGCATCTTAACTTGGTTATAAGATATTGAATATTACTTATTTCACAATATGGTTAAAACCAATCTCTTCAGACCGCATTTATCTACCTTCTTCCAGCAGCCCTGGTTTTGAAGCATTCCCAGTAGAGAGAGAGTGATTTATCTCCCAGAAAGAATTTACAGAAATTTCTGTGATTTCTATTCATCCTACCAAGAGTCAAAGAAGAAATAGCAACTGCCTTAACACTCATCAGGAGCATTGATATTTAAGAATTATTTCCTCCAAGCTTAAAAATACATATATATATTTCACCATTCCCTTAGGAAACTTAGATGTTAAATAGGTCAATCACCTGATGAGTTGCCTGGCTTTAAGTTCCTTATTTTTTGTTTCCATTCTTTAAATAGATTTTAAAATGTTAAATTAGTTCATTTAAACATGCACCATTAAATTAGCTGATAATGTATAATTAGGTAATACATGGACTTATAGTATCTTTCTAACTTCTTTATATCATGTTTTTGTAAAATTGTAAGAATGGTACAAGTTAATTATAATTCCACAAATTCATAGGATCTTACAGTATTAAAGATTACTTAGTTCACTGAATATTTGCTCATAACTTAATTCATCTGAGATTCAGTTTCTCCCTATAAATAATAACCCCTACTTGCTAAAACATAACATGTGGCCAGTAATGTGCTAATGCTTTTCTAATATTATATTTAATCCTACAAGAGTACAGTGAGGTGACTCTTACTATAACCATTTTGCAGACTAAGAAACTGACATCTAGGGAGTTAGACGCATTTCTCACAGTTGTGCAGCTGGTAAGGGGCAGACTTGAGATTCAAGCTCAGGTCCATGTAACAACACAGTCTATGTTCTTACCCACTATCAACCATATTGCATGCCTATAAGTATGAAGACTGAATGAGATAAAAGGTGAAAGTGGGTAGTACAGTGTCTAAGAAACATACTCTTAGAAAATGATCATTTTCTAATGCTATTTGAGCATCCCTCAACAGGTGGTCAATTTATTCTCCATTGGAATTCTTATGGTGACAGAAGGCTGACTATTTCACATTCTGTTCCATTTCTGGATAATTCTAACTCATAGAAGATGCTTTCTTATGGTGAGCTGAAAACTTCTCCCCTATAGCTATCACCTCTTTGACCTATTTCTGCCCTCCAGTTGGAATATTGATTGCAATTTCATTAAATTTAGAGCTTAATTTAGGGAGAATTGGCATCCTTACAATATTGAGTCTTCCTATCCCAGAATGATTTGAAGCTCTGATTAATTCAAGTTTTCTTCAAAGATATCCTGCACAGGTGATTTTGAATAGCGTATGCCTTTTGGTGGTACTGTGGCACAATGGGAAAAGAATGACTTTCATTTCAAAATAATTCAGGTTTAAATTCTGGATCCATCTTTTATTGAAGGAGTATTTTATTTCTCTGAGTCCATTACTTAATTAATAAAATGGAAATAAAATCATCTACCTCACATAGTTGTATGCAAAATGCTTTGCACAGTGTCTGGAACATAATTGATATTCATTAATGTTAGCTACTGTAATTAATATTGATCACCCAGCCAATTTTCTAGCATTTTAAGAAAAGATGTGACACACTCTTTTGGAAATCTATACTAACATGTCATAGACTTCATTATCAAAACATTCTCCTCAAAATAAAGATAATAGTCTAAGTATTTCACATTGTCATAGTTTTCTTTCAGAAGATAAAAGAATACTTAGAATAAGGTTTTTGAGAGCGCAGGATCTTGAAACAGACATAACTGGGCTTCAATACTGATTTGTACTTCCTTGGGGAAGTATTATCACTTATTTAGGCTTAGTTTCCTTGCCTGTTAAAATCAGGGAAAAAAGACAGTACCTGCCCATAGAGCTGCTTTGAGTGTTAAATGAGACTGACATGCTAATTCTTGCTGCTGTGAGTACTAAATGAGATAATGTATATTAAAAGTACGTAGTAATGGATATGTAACCACAACTGCTGTAACTGTTACACCAAGCCAGATTTGTAATAGGATATATAAAACAGATTTGTGGAACCTGCACAACAGTGGCTTGCTCCCTTGATGTAATCTTCTCATTGGGCAAGTCTGCTAATCCCCATGATTGAGTTCCCAACAGTACTGTCATCTGCTTTATTCATCCATTTCAAGACAAATGTGTTTTTTTCTACAAGTGAGAACTGGAAGAAGGCAGAGAAACACATCAAGAATCTCGTTTTTCCAGCAACACAAGGGTGTTATTTCCTGAGTCTAAGCCAAAAATTATAAAACAGATGATGTCTCAATTCCATCTTCTGTGTCCCTTCATGCTTATTTTATTGTCTCTCCTTTGTCCCATGTTATATCTCCTCATGACCCCATACTGACACCTCATGTGTCTGAGTACTGTACTAATGCCACCATTCCTTTTTGAAATCAGTGATTTGATAAATGAATAATCATCAACATGTCTATAAATACTTAGGGCTTCTTTCATTTATAAAGATAAGGAGAAACAAGAGTATTGCTTAGTCAAAGAATTGACTCTATAATGTGAACATTTTAGATGTTGCAATAAGAAAGATAATTTTAGATGGGTAGCATTTTAATCTTATTCCTTAGGATAGTTCTGGACTTAGTCCTAACCTGACCACTTCTATCTTCTGGCCATTTCCCAGAGACTATTCATGCAGAATGTAAAAGTGCAGGTGTTTCATACCACATAAGTAAAATAATTTACTTTTTTAGCAAATGTGGGCCCAGACAATGCTCCTTTTCCTTTCTATTCAGTGAATACCCTACTTGTAAAAGGGAAAATTTCAACTGATTATATTAGTTATTAAGTATAAACCTTTGTCAGGTGGGGAAGGTAGGGACAAGTGGTTATTATTTTATTTTTAATGTATGGGAGAAACCGTTTTAAAAATCATTGTAGCTAAATTAATTGGTTAAATATAGTTATTCAAAGCTATTTACCAGAGCTACAATCTCCTGTTTCCAGTTGCAGGTTGTTTGTTCCTTATTATAGTTCAGCTGAATATTAGAATGGGCTTGCAGTCTTATTTCTCTCTGTGATAAAGGAAATAGTCCAGAATTCAGAACACAATGAAATATGCATAGCCAAATAACCAGAAAATAATTAGTACCTTTTGTGTTTTTCTTTTTTTTTTTTTTTTTTAGTTTTAAACACTTATTCTCAAGGAAATAAACAAGTAGAGTAGACTGGGTTATTGAAAAGAAGTGAGTAGTTTTAATGCAAGTTATTTTGTGGTTGTTCCTGTGTTATTCCATAAATTATGAATTCAACTCATGTGGAACAAAGTTAAAAATTCCTCCCTTTCCTCAGTACAAAATAGAGGTCCTCATTCATCTACTGGTAGGACAGGATCCTAACCCTAAATCTTAACTTGTTCTCAATCTGAATAAATAAAAAGATCTGAGTCTAATCCTGTCCTTATATTCAAGTAGTGAATTATATACAAATTCAAAGGACAAATAAAAACTTTTGATCAAAATATATTATAAAACACCTCATTTTTATATTTCATATACCATGCTATAGCCAAATTTATCACACTCTAGAAATTAAAAGTTATCGTTTCGTATTCTAGTGTACTGAATAAATGTCTGCTTTGAGTACTAACAAAAGAACAAATGATTATAGTTTAGAAAACAGTTAACAATACCTTTTGGTCTTCTAAAATAGAAATCAAATTGTTAAAACTTCACAGCTTAACTGGCGCAAATTTGAGTGTACACCTACCATTTTAATTTTTTATGATTTTTAATGGGTGAAATTTCTTACTAAACAATTTTGTGTGGTATACAAATTCAGCAGATTTTTTTCAGTAAAAGTCACAGTTTATATATTGATGAAAATCCTTAGAGTTCCATGAAAGCGTTGTGCTTACAAACAGCTAAATTAGAAGTAGGCTTTGAATTAAACACTGAGTGGAAATTCAAGCAAGGTCTTGTTCAAATGCATGGTGATGCGTGTTACTTGTCCAAAAAAAGAGGGAGGGGGCAGTTAACATGTATTAACTACATACCAGGTTCCAGGCACTATGCTGGGTAATTTATGAATACTATTTCATTATATTCAAATAATATCTCAGTAATTTATAATTAACAGCATTTTATATATGAGGAGATTAAGGTTCAGAGATAAGTAATATGACCAAATTCATAATGTTAGCAATAGGTAAATTTGAAGAAGTGGATATTGCATGTGGTTTGGTCTGATTCTGATGTTGCTGCTTATTCCAAAAGTTGTTCATTTATTCAGCAAACATATGTTCTAACTATGGATCTACCTCTCTACTATTAAGCCATGAATTTTTTTTTTACTGATAAGAGAATTCCAACTAAACAAGAAGGAATAGACACAAATGTTATCTCACACCCATATGAAAGCCTACTACAACAAAAGCAGAAGAAATGACTAAAGATGTGATAGTAATAACAAAATTTTGCAAACTGGAAAATAGACTAGTGATAACTGACGTACTTATTTAGGCTTCAGCAATTTCCATTCAATTAAGTTCCTAATTGTTAGGGATGTTTGGAAACCTCAAGTTCTTCATTTCTGCAAGTTTTTCTCTTAGCATTTCTTTGACAATGCCTTCTCTTTCATTCCTCTGTTCTCTCTTTCTGGAACTCTGTATTTGTTAAAGGCTGGAACTCATAAAATTACTCTTTAATTATCTTGTTTTTACTATTTTCCTTCTACTTTCTAAGATATCTCATCAACTTTACCTTCAGACCTTTTAATTATTTTTTTGTTGTTTTTGGTATGTTAACACTGCTTTATTGTCTCTAAAATTTCTTCTCTTTTCAATAATTTCCAAATGCTTTTGTTGATTTTTTGAATATTCTTTTTGTAAAAAATAACATTAGGTTCTTTTATAATGAGTTCAATATTTTCTCTTATTTTTCTGAGGATATTACTATAGATTGCTATTTAGTTGATTTATATTGTTGTTTAATGCATCTATTGATTAATTAATGAGGTTGCTTCTTTTCCTACAACTTAATTTCATAGTTGGAAAGAGTATATTACCTGTCTGGCTATTTTGCTTTCCATTACTACTTCCATGAAATATTATCATGTTACTCTTCCCTTAAATTTCAAATTTATTGCTCAGCCTCACTACTTCTTCCCAAAACAAAGGCAAAGATAAGTCTTTACAGATTTGGAGAAAATCTCATTTTCTTCTTCTCCATTCATGGAGAAGGCTCTTGCTTTAGATAGCTGGCAAGTGGAGAAGAAATCTACAAGAGGTGAGGGCACAAATTCCCTGAGGGAGCCAATTCATTCCCCCAATCATAACAACCATGTACTCAGCACTTGCTATGTGCCAGGCAGTGTGCTGAGTGTTTTGCATTTATTATCTAATCTAATCCTGATTATAAATCAACAGTGCAGGTACTATCATCATTTAGAGATAAGGAAACTGAGACATGGCTAGGTTTAATAAAATATGCACTATTACCTGGGAAATAAATGGCAGAGCAAGGATTTAATGTTATCTATAAATCAGTTAAGAGGCAACACTCTTATTAACCTAAAATATAATACTGCCTCTTCCTTTCACCAGAGAGTAAAAGGAAACAAGTATGAAGATCTGGTAAGCTCATCTCACTACTGTTCCCTAAAAACATTCATGCCCTGAAAGGTAGGATTGGGAAAGAGAATAAAAAAGATGAAATGTTTTCTTTTTCAAATGGAACAAGGGTAATAATCAGAGGGACAGTATAAGAGCTCATTAGCTCTTAATGAGAAACTCTGATTTATTGGTAATGAAGGTTGGCCTCAGTATGTCCAATGTCTTCTAATGTGCAATGCCTTCTTCTGTGCAAATGATACTGAAATGGCAATGAAACCTGGTCAAAAATTAAGTTAAAACAGACACAAACAGAGGTCTGCATAAAAAAGAAAAATGAATAAGTGATGATTCACAACTAGTAAATAAAAGAGGACAAGTTTAGAATGATTTAATGCACTGTTTTTATGGAGGGGTACCACCAAAATGAACCAGTACATAGAAATTAGTTTTTTATTTTTATTTTTGCCTATGTTAGGGTAACTGAGATTTTTTTTTTAAGTGATATTCTTAGAGAATAGAAAATATCACTAAAATGGAGGCCAAATATGCAGTAGAATCAGAAAAATAAGACAGTAAAAGAACAGAAAACTATTTCCCATTAAGTGTTCAGTTTATAGAAACAAGATGTGCTAATAAAAAATGAAAGTTAACAATTAATTATAGAACTTAATATTACCTTTAGCTCATTTTGAGAGGAGGAAAAAGTTAACTATAAACCTGAAAATTATAACTCTAATAGCAAGTTTATTATAATTCTAGAACTCTTTCTAATAGCTTCAGGGTTTTGTCCCTGCTTACATTTCAGTAGCACAGAATGAGTCAATATTAATATTATTGATAAATCATAGTAATCGTCTAAAGAAATCATAAAATAGAATTAGAGAATTTTAAAACTGGAAAAAGATAAAAGATTCCCTTTTTTCGACATTGTCTGCAAAAGAAAAACGGGGAATTTGCTCTCAGTAAAATTGGTGTTTCATGATTCTGCCACTTTCTAGCTACATGTTTTAGGTAAGTTATTTGACTCTCTCTTAGCCTCTATTTCCTAACCTATAAAATAGAATAATAACACATTCTTCACGGAGTTGTTGGAAGAATTAAAAATATATGAAAAGTGTTCAGATTTGGCACTTAACACTAAATAAATATTATCTATTACTAATATTATGGGGATTCATTTTATTTTTTCCAGCTTTAATTATTTACCTTTACAATCTATAAAAACTCTAATTCTAAGTTTGCCCAAAATATATACATCTTCTAAGTTTCTTTTTACGTATGCAGAGATAAGTAGACAGATAGCTAGATATAGATAGACAGAGCTCATTTTTTTATACGTGGCCCACACATAACTATTCATTTATGTATAATAATAGTGATTTCCTGGTAATTGAGGGACATTTAAGATACCAGTGTTTTTGAGATATGGTTTGCTTTTAAGCTATTTTCTTGTAGGGTACTGGGAATAGCTATCTTTAGAGTTGTAGAAGAAAATGTTAAGAAGATACGGTTTAGAAATTAAACAGAGAGCTGAGCCCTCAACTAGGTCGTCTGGTACTTAAATAGCTGTTACTTTGAGCAAGCTACTGAATGTCTCTAAGTCTCAGTTTTCTCATTTGCAAAATGAAAAGTAGAATATCAGTTTTGCAAAGTATTTTGCAGATAAATCAGATAAAGTGTAACAGATGCCTAGAATGGTTCTGAATACATAGGAGGCCCATAGCAAGCAATAGCTGTGCCCTATTTACCACCTGACAATGTGGTCAGCACTCTTAGAAGTCACATCTTGTCACAAGTAAGACAGCACAAATTTTGAAACCAAACTACTTAGGTTCAAATATGCCTCTGATATTTACTAGCTGTGTGACTTTGAGCTACTTACTTAACATCTCATGCCTCAGTATCCTCATCCGTAAAAAGAGAAGAATAAGAGTATTTACTTCATAAAATTATGCAGAGGATTCAGTGAGTTAATATTAGTGATGATCTTAGAATAGTGCCTGGTATATTATAAACACTGGGAAGTGTTTGCTAAATACAATTTCTTTTTACTCTAATACATAAACCTTTTTTCGATGTTTAAAGTAACCAGTTATATCAAAATGTTCTTCATTTTTAAACTCTAGATACCTCCCCTATATTATTTAAGACAGTGGTTCTCAAATTTTTTGGTATTAGGATCTCTTTAGACTCTTAAGAATTACCCAGGACTCCAAAAATTTGTAAATGTGGATTATATTTTTGAGATTTACTGTATTAGAAATTAAAACAGATAATTTAAAACTCTGTTGTTTATTAGAAAAAGACATAATGAACCCAGTACATGTTAGCATAAGCAACATATTTTTCTGAAAAACAAATATATTTCCAAAACAAAAAAATAGTGAGAAAAGTGACAATATTTACATTTTTGCAAATCTCTCTAATGTCTGGCTTAATAGAAAACAGTTGGAATCTCAAATCTATATCTTCATCTAATCTATAGAAAATATGTCATTTTGGTTGAAGTATATGAATAAAATCTGGCCACACATAGACATGTCATTGGAAAATGGAGGAGCATTTTAATCGCCTTTCCAGATAATTCTGAATGTCCTTTTTTGATACCTCACCAAAACTGACAAAAGGCAGTTTCTTAAAGGTTAGTTTCAGTGTGGAAACTGAAACCATAAGTTATGCTCTGTTACATTAAAATACATTGATCTTTCTTGCACTTTGAATGAAACTTTTATGAAAGCAAGATTTTACAAAATCCTGCATTAGCCATTTGAAAAATATTGGTTCAGTGACTAACATGAATTTTCCAATAATACATTTCATGATATAGAATCAGAAAATTGTATTCATTATCACCACCAATCTCATCAAGAAAGTCTTTAAGTGTTGATAAGCAATTAAGCTTATCACTTTTACAGGCTCCCATGACAAGATTATTGAAAAATTTGGTATGATGAGAAGAAGCATGAAAATCTACACATCTGAGCATCATTAACAGGGGCAGTCCTAAGGGTGAAGTCCACAAGAAAACAACATAAAAACAATAAAACATTTAAAAAAATTGGTCAAAAACAGATGAGGAAGAGGGTGGGGAACATGGGCCTGAAGAGGTTCCATAAATCAACAATATGTAGAAAAATGAAAGCCCTCAAAGGGATACCACAACATAAGAAGATGGAAGCCATTACAAAAATGAAGAGTCACCTTGATGAGGACTCCACCACCTACTAGAGAGTGTCATGTTAGTGGAAGTAAAGATAGGATGGAATATCAAAAATATGCCTAAATGTTTGACCTTTTTAAGTAGTGCCATTATTCCTCGGACTAGCTGGGATGGTCCTTCATCCAGGCTGTATTGGTTCTGTTATGGGCTCCTCCAAAAGTCTCATGGACTATATTCAGTATCTCCAAGCATTCTCTGGGTTGTCTTTGTTGCACAGACATGACTGCTAGGATCAGACCCTCTGGGCTGACAAGTATAGTTACTCACCATTCTACATTTGGCCTTCTTGTTATCTAGAACCCTCGGCTTCCTTACCAAGGAGTCCTAGAATTCTCAGAAATCCATCTTATGTAGAAATATGGACTGCTTTAGTCATTTGTGCTTGGCGGTTGAATGGATAAAATGTGTCTAGGGGAGCATTTCATAGCCAAGATAAGGAAATTTCTCACTGTGAAATTGCTCTTTGAGATAAAGTAGTATCTATGTAGTTAAGCGGAGATAGATGCACTCTTTCTTCATGTTGATATAGTTTGGATAATTATTTCTTCAAATTTGGTGTTGGAGTGGGAAATTTGAAAGGCACCTACCCTCTATCATTTTAAGAGCTTTTTCCTCTCTTTTTCTAATGCTCCCTTCTCCCAACCTGCCCATCTAATTCTACCAATCCTTATTAAATATCAAAGGGTAACTAGGATATTTATTGATATAGGCTCAAGGGATAACCTCATTAAATATCATTTAAATTTATTAAGCAGCTTGGCACTGGGGAGTAAGAGAAGGCAGATCCTACGTATATCTATATTTATCTGTGACTGTGTACTTCTGATATGCTGGAAACCAGAGATTCAGGAACATCTTCCCCAAAACATCCAAAAACCTCAATTGCTATTGGTTTCATTACTCTCACCACTGTTCTTGCAGGAGGTGTGTGTGTGTGTGTGTGTGTGTGTGTGTGTGTGTGTGAGAGAGAGAGAGAAAGAGAAAGAAAGAGAAAGAGAGAGAGAAAAAAATGGAGATGCCACTTTCATAAGGTTGCTGAATCTTGCTCTAGATCCAATTGACAAATAATGCATATAAATTACAGGGGGACAAAGATCCTCCATGCAACAGCTACAAAGGATCTCAGAGAAAAATTTTGCATTTTTGTCCAAAATATATAACCTGAAGTACAAAGAGCCAAGGGGCCAGAGGACTCAATACTTATCAATATGATTCCTTCTACACGAATTGTGTTCTATGGAAGTTGCATGCCAGTGAGTTCCAGTATCTCCAACAAAGGAAAGAACAGTGATCAGTTAAAGACAACTGATCCCCTGGGGAAAACTACATGATTTCTGTGAAGAAAAATCACACTGTAAAATCTGTGAGAGGGTTCTAGGAATGGATAAATAACTATACATAAATGAGAAATAACTGCATTTGATTAATTTAGATATTACAAAAGTTTCTGCACTTAAAAAATACATATTTAAAATTCAGTGATAAGCATGTGCTTGAAACTTGTGGGCTATATAAATAAAAGAGTTTATGAGAGAGAGAGAGGAAGAAAGGGAAAGAAGGAGGGTAATGGGAGGGAAGGAAGGAGGAAGGAAGGAAGGAAGGAAGGAAGGGAGGGAGGGAGGGAAGGAAGTTAGGTTTCTGCTCAATGCTTTTATTCTAGAAAATGGAATCACTATAAAATTGAAAGAACACTTTATCATGGATAAATTACTAGTTTAGAAATTAGGCACAGCGATTATGGATACTTGACAATTTTTATAGATAAAGTACTTTCAACTATATTTGACTTTTAAAATACACGATCTAAATAACATAGTACATAATCTAAGTCTGCATTTAACCCTAAGCTTTTCTGAGTAGTAAAATACCAATCCAGTGGAGAAAAAGTAGAAGAGCTTCAGAATTTGAATAACTCTTTTCCATTGGATTACAAACTCCATGAAGACAAGAATGCCATATTTTGTTACTGAGTGCCTGAAGCAGGCAATAAATGAAGGACAAAAAGATGTATGGATAGATGGTTAAACAGAGAGCTGAAACAAAATAGGCAGATGACTTGAAATGGGATGAGTGTACCGAGGAAAATATTAATTCAAAAACACTTCCAGGAAAATTGGTTCTGATCTCTCAGCTAGCCCCAGTAAAAGGATTTTGAAGTCACTGTAAGCTTTTTGCTAAAAAACAAAGAGCCCAAATTTTCTGCTATGGAAAAACGTTAGACTTTATTTTTAAAAATAATGGAAATTAAATACAAAATGTTAAGCTAATCTTCAATAGAACTAGATAGATGCAAAAAAAAAAAAAAAAAAGGTTTGTTCCCTAAAATATATTATAGCACGCAGATAACAATGGTATATCCAGGAATACTGCATGCAATATTAATCAAAAAAAGGAAAATGTGCTATAATATATGCTTCATTTTAAACTTAGGAAATTTAAAAAGAAATGTGGGGAGGGGCGGTGAACATTACATAGTATATTTTACTGAAGAAGATAGGTATATTAGAATTAGTTACTAGAAATGGAATTCATTAGGTCAGTGTATCTAGGAACTGCATAAAGATTTTTAAGACAATGTGGAGAACAGACATGGTCAGAAGGAGACAGAATAACATGTACATTCTTGGAACTGCAAAAGTGAAAGCAAATAAGAATAGTAAGAGTTTATTAAAAGGGATTAGTAGAGTACTTGCAATTGAGAGGGCAGCAGTGAGCAACCCTCTTTTGGTAAACAGCCATGTACCTCAGTTCTTATATTAATGATATAACAGTGAGGAAAAAAACACGTGCAAGTGAGGAAAAGAGTAGTCAAAGGTGGGGTAAGGTGTGTTCAAATGAAAACTAGCTCCTCCTTGACGGTAATCTCGGAAGAAATTAGGAAAGGGTTTATAGAATGAGCAAAGGATGAAATCACATAGTAATGGTATTGGATTATAGATAAAAGAGACTGTACTGTGTGTAATATTGTACTTCTTGGGTACTACAAGCCTGTGATATATTCACTAACTGGGATGTTTCAGTGTATATAATGAATTAAATGCATTGTGTCATCACATCACTTCACCTGTCCTGTTTGGTGTAACTTCTGAATGGAAGCAAGTCCAAGAAGAAAAAAGCTATTTGAGCCAACAGTTACCATACCCCAAGAAGCTTAAGGAAATGAGATAAAATAACCAACATGTTGGGGTCTGAGAGGATCAACAGAAAAAAAAAAAAAAAACAGGTTTCTGACATCTAGAAGAAGAAATGCCAAAATGTTTGTTAGAAATATTTGAAAAAAGAGAATAGACTTGCTTATCAATTACCAGAATCTAACAGCCAGAACTTAGATTTTTTTAACAGTAAGTACAGGACAAATAAAAGAAAAGTAATACCTTGGCACATCAAGTGCTAAGTAAATGGAACCTATTATGGCAAACAATAGTACACACTAAAAATACAGATAGTCTGCACATAGTTTTGGTTAAATTCACAGCTAATAAGTCAATAATGGATTGTGACAGAAAATTAGGAGATATTAAAAAGCACATTTAGTGTTTGAAGAGTCCATCAAAGATGGCAGTTGTTCAGTGGGATATTCTTGGGGACATAGTTAGAGTCTGAATATTGAATTGGACTAAAGATCTGACTAAATATTGAAATTTGTATGCATCCACATACAAAGAGGAAAAAACCATGGGTCACCTTCAGTTAAAAGGCCAGCCATTTTGAAAACTGGTTAATAACCACTTATAGTGATGGTGGTTTTGGTACTACCATTGTTTCCAAATCAGTTCCACTTGTGGATAAGTATGTATAGAAAGTCTTTGGTATTAATAGCACAATTTGTTGATTTCTATGGTATAGCTTATGCAAAAATGGAATAACCCAGTAGTGTACAGATATTAGATGGCAAAACCTCTCTCTTGGGGTTATTTTATCTTCTTTAACCTTTCCTGATTGGGTGTATTCTTCCTCCATTAGATAATGTCTGTCATTACTATTGCATATGCCCTAATATTCAATAAGCACATATTTCACAATGGTGGTACTACATTACTAACTCTTATTCACCTTGGTAAGAGCCCCAGGTCTACTTTTGGCCACTCATTCTGGCCATTCCCGTCTTTTATCAGATTAGTGATAGTCTGAGCCTAATATTTGTTTTGTACTTGCCCTTTTCTGAACTTGTGTTGACAGGCCATTTCTTATTCGTCAAAGTCCCCTTGAATTAATTTCCTCTTTTTTCCTCCCTAACTGGGTTATTGGAATATCTAATAAGTATGCTTTCTCTTCCATCATTCAGAGCATTGATAAACATTACTGGAATCAAGCTGATCCCAAAGGAACATCCTGCTGTATGCCTTATCTTCCTTTCTTCTGCTTCTCATGTGACTGCAACATTTCTCCCCTTGAGAAATTATCATTAATGGGCAGTTCAGCCTGACAATGGTTTACAGGATAAATTCAATCCCTTTAATTACCCTTCCCTATCACCAGTGTTCTTCAGTTTTTGACTTAGGTAGAAGCCATTAGGTTTATGAATGCTGTCTAAATAATTCTGTCCATTCCCCATGTAAACATAGAGATCTAGAACTTCTTAAGGAACCAAGGTCATCCTTAAGACATTAAATGTGACACAGAATTGATCAGATAGTTGTTTCTATTTGATAACTATGCAGCCTGAAGATATTAGGTTGCACCACGTTCATTTTACAGATGGAAGCTCAGCAGTTAATCAAGTCATTCTCCATTGGACATGCAACCAATCATGGTGAAACTGGGATCTTAAAGAAGTAGCCCATCGAAAATTTGTGGTTTTGCCTTTGGATTACACAAAGTTTTCTAACAAATTAATTGGGCACTTGTTTTAGCTATACTTTTGAGATTCACCATGGCCACATAAAACAATTTGAAGGAAGTATTATGTGAGAGATAGCTTTAATGTTGGGTGTGATGTGATAAGGCAGAAATTTAAATGTTAGTAAATGTAATAAAATTAAGGCATATCCACAATTCCTATTTGATTCAGAAAGCACTGAATGTGTGCCTCTATGTTTGCCTTGTAGTTGACATTCAGACTGGAGAGGTACTGAAAAACTCTGTTGAGTAACAAAGTTCCTTGACACAGCTAAAAAGCTGATATTTAAACAAGAACCTGTGAACATTTTTGAGTTACAAAGCAAGGAGACCATCTTCAGCGTTTATTCTTTTATGATACTACTGCATTAGAAGTGTTGAAAAGCTACACCACACTAATCTTAATAGCAGCAATATCAATTCAACCACCATATATTCCATGTGTCATTTTTAAAAAAATCACTAAGCCTCCAGACAAACAGGTGAACTGGTCAGTATCTCATACAAAGTCAGCCTGGTGTTCCAGTTGGGTGTCATTTTAAAAATGACAGTGGAATATGTCCTCCAGAGGAATCACATTCATCCATTTCTAAGCATGGTGGTATAGGAACTTCTAAATGGCAACTCTCAAATTGGGGGTCTAATTTTTTAATGGTAGCACTATGGCTGACTGCTCATTTTTTAAATTCTCAAATTACCTTAAGTTAAACATTAAGTTTCCAAGCATTTGTTACATTCAGTATTATTCTGAAGGTTAAACGTTACAGAGTTGGCATGCTATAAATTAATAGAAAAAATATGAAAAGATAATGAATATAATTTGGACTACTGAATATCTTCAAGTTTATTTATTTAACAAACACGTATGTAAGTGCTTTCAACGTGCCAGGCACTGTTCTAAGTGTCTTACAAAGGTTAACTTATTTAATCCTCAAAGCAGCCCTATGATTGATGTATTGTTACTATCATTCTCATTTTACAGATGAAAAAATTGAGGGACTAAAAGATTAAATAACTTGTCCAAGGTCATATTACTAATAAATGACAGAGCAGGGATTTGAACCATATAGTCTGGCTCCTAATTCTGTAATTTTAAGCACTAGTCAAGTCTATCAAATAAGAATGGAAGGTTTACAGCAGTTGATAAATCTCTTGTTTATAACATTACAATTGCTAAAAGTTTGTACTATGCAAAACATGATTCTGACACCATAAACAGCAGTACACCCACAACTTTATTCTCATATTTTGTGGTACAAAAGATAATATTCTCATAAAATTTTATAATGATGGAGAGCTTTAAATTTGGGAGAAAAAAATCCAAATTAGAATAGTAGGATTTTTCCAATCAAGGAAATCATTTCGAACGTTAACAGCAAAAAGGTGAAACAAACACAATCACCTTTCAAAAAGTAGTGTTATCACAACAGACAAATAATCTTAGAAAGATTAACAAACCTTAAGTCTCTTCCACTCTGGAATACCAAATACTGTGCTGTGTGCACAGGCAGGGGGTCAGTACATATTTGTGACAAATAGTGATTTCTGCCAGCAGATCTTCCTTCCATGGACATGCTTATATTTTTATCCCTAGAGGTAAATGCTCAGCTAAATTGTTTTCCTTAACGATATGTCCAATAAGAACAGCTCACATATTTGGGTACACAGAGCGCATCATAGAATTTTTCTTGAAAACATGAGTGTAACCTAAGCTGGCTGAAGGCAAAATTATCTTGTCCTTGGCCTCCCCTTCCTACTTCTTTTCCAAATCCACTATTAAAACTCATCTCAGGGATAAAAGGATAAACCCATTCACACTGAGATACACGTAAATAACTCTGAGAACTCTGGCATCACTCTGCCCCAGTTGTATTTAGATCATAACAGCAAATGTAGGCATTAGCCAGTTGGGCTGGGGAAGTATCTGAAAGTAAATGTTTACAGCTCCTCCGAAATCATTTCATCTCTATAGTCTTTTAACAAGACAAACTTTGTTCCTCTACATTTTACCTATGACTATTGCAAAGAGGGAGTACAATGGAGATCTCAGCTGATATAGAATCAGTAAACCCACTCCTAACAGGAGATGGACAAAAAGGCCACATCATTCTGAGCACTCCATTTCTTATGAAACTAAATGATGGTTGACAATGAAATTCAAGCTTCTGATTCTTATTAAGGCTGACTATTGAAACTTGATTAGGCCTATAATTACATACTGCTTGAATCAAGAATGTCAAATAATGGGGCAGGACCTCTACAGCTGAGGAATCAACTTACAACTTAGGTTCGTCCATGAACAACTTGCTCAGACAGCACTCAGTTATAAACTGTCCCAAGTTTAACCTGGTAAGAATTGTTGGGAAGACATTTTATGTCAAGTATCCAAAACTGGATTCTTTATTTCTGAAATTCTAGCTAATCCTGGGCACTCAAGAAAGACAGAAAGAGAGAGAAACAGACAGACAGAAAGAGAGAGAAACAGACAGACAGAGACTAGATACAGCCAAAATGGCCTGTAATTTGTGGCTAACAAGAAAGACCAAAATTATTAGATTTTATCAAAATTTATTATATGTAAGTATACAAAACTAAACTGTTTAATTAAAATTGTTAAAATTTAATTTTTTGTTGCTGATCATTATATGGAAATAAGCAAGATACACTTTTTGTCCTTTGTTTTGCTAGGAAATGAAATTTAATGTTCTACATGTAAGGTGTAAGAATTATTTAAATGTATAGATTTTAAAAATACATTATTCTTCTATTTATTTCATAGAGGTTGAATAGAACCTAATTTAGGAAAATGTGAAACAGCATATACTTACAATGCATTATGCAATGTGCATAAAAAAATCTGTACTTGTACTATGAGAAGTTTCCCTAATTCTTAGTTTAAGGAATTCCACAGAGGTTATCAGTTACATACACCCTAGATAGCTATAGCAGTATAGATACGGCTATAAAATAGTAGCAGATCTGGTCAAAGAGATCACAGTGTATGTCAGATGGCAATTTGAAAATGGCACATATTCAAGGGACATAAAGCATTCACATTATAAGGCAGCAAGTCTAGGCAGAAGCATCATAATCTTGAATATTTTTCAATCTGCCCTGTGAATTCTAGGACCCATGCTTATCTCACTCCTTGGTTCCACTTCAGCCAAGTGGAACCAAGCTGACTTTGACTTAACTCCTTCCTGGCTGCATTAACTTTGAGTTTCTGGTGGTAGCTCTATTCAGCTCAATCTTGGTCCCGATTTGGCTTCTCTTCCAGCTTAATCCTACAGTGTAGACCAATCTACCACTGCAGTTTCCAGCATCCTGGTTCTCTTTCTGGGATGACTGTCTGACTTTCAAAAGTTGTAGAAATATATTAAAAATTACTTCTGTCCTAGAGGTTAGATATTCTGTTCTTGGTTTTGCCAAAAACTAGCGGCATGACCTTGGTAAATTATCTGAGATTTCTATTTCTTGGATTATTTGTTTTGAAATGTGATGGCTAGGATTATATGACTATTAAGAACTCTTATAGAAATTAATGATTTTATTTTGATATTACTTGGGTTAATCCCATTATTTTACCAATTCCGAGGGTTATGAACTAAAAGTTGACAAAGACGAAGTATATCAGAAGATGTAGTGCCAATGACAGTCAATATTTTAAGAAAATTTAGGATGGTTTAGACACTAAAAGCCAACAAATACATATATATACACACGCATATATGCATATATACATATATAAATATAAGCATAAGCTTCTCTGTATTTCCCTATAGCATAATTTTATCATATAATTTGCAACCCTTCCATTTTTTCAGGTTCTGCTAGAAGATCAGCTTGATTCAGTGAGATGTTAACATCATGCTATCTGCATTTTTTCAGCTTTTAATTCTCAAAACATCTACAAGTAAAATGATTGTTTTTGACATTATTTGACTTTCTTGATTCAAGCGGGGTGTAATTATACCCCTGATCAAGTTACTGTAGACAGCTTGAATCCGAAGAGAGATGCCACATATGGAAGCGTTACGGTTAATCACAAACAGATACAACTGGATTTTTCTTACCACATTTCGTATGCTTAAGGTGATACCTACTTTACATTAAGTACAATAAAAAGGCTGCACATAAACATATGCTCATATTTATGGTGTTTCAATTAAATTTGAAGTTAGGAAATGGGTGGAAATTTTAAAAAATTACTCCAAAATTTGCAGTGCTGTTTTATGAAGACTTTTAAATTGAAATATTTCATTGTAATAAAAGCGCATGTATTTATTTGCTGCTCAAACTCAAATTGATCATTCTCAACAGGACCACAAAGAGCTAAACTATCCAGTCGACTCAGTTTAAAACTGAGTTTTAAAACTCAGTTTAAAAACAACCTCAGACATGGGGAGGGGGAAGGGTAAGCTGGGACGAAGTGAGAGAGTGGCATGGACATATATACACTACCAAATGTAAAATAGATAGCTAGTGGGAAGCAGCCACATAGCACAGGGAGATCAGCTCGGTGCTTTGTGACCACCTAGAGGGGTGGGATAGGGAGGGTGGGAGGGAGATGCAAGAGGGAGGAGATATGGGCATATATGTATACGTATAGCTGATTCACTTTGTTATAAAGCAGAAACTAACACACCATTGTAAAGCAATTATACTCCAAAAAAGATGTTAAAAAAAAAAGAATAATAGTGAAAATAAAACCTACCATATTAAGCTTTAAAAAAATAATTAATTTAAAAATAAAAATAAAAACCTCAGAAAATTACAGAAGAAAAAAAATTTAACTTGTTGATGCATGTAGATACTTGTATGATAATTCTTTTAATCCCTTTTACATTGGATGTAGTATAACTGCTATAGAGTATTTATCTCAAGTTTAGGTCAAGTTTCAGGGAAAGAGAAGCTATAAATTCTAATACATGCTATTGATTTATATTCTTATTTATTATAAACTATCTTCTGAGATTATTTTCACTCTGTCCTCAATCACGAAAATGAGGTCAATTTCTAAAAACAAAGTAAAATTAGTTTTAAAACAAGAATCAAAGAGACCAAATAGAATTATCACTGTGCTAAAAATTTCTTAGTGTAAGCAAATATCATATTCCTTCAACCTCGGCTGAAATGTGAAAAATTAATAAATCATTTAAGTGTTTCATAAACAGGAGGTCAAAATTTTAGTATTTTGAGATTCTTAATATATAAGATACTACATAATAGATAATAGATAATAGATAAGATACTATAAGTATGTTGTACGGAAGAGACCTATTAAAGGGATGGTTCAAAAGCAAATAAATGGCTTTCAAAAGAGGAAGCTTGGAGCCCCAAAATCTATTTTTCAAAGAATTAGTCTAATAAGTGAAAAACAACAGATTAAAAGTATAGGAAGTTTGCACTGGTGTCAGCAATACAAGTAGAAAAGCCCATTATATTTCTGGCTAAAATTGTATGATTGCTGAGCAATAGAATTTTTTTTAACTTAAAGACAATTTTAAAATTATTAATTTGCATACTTAGTTCTTAGGATTCAACCCTTTATCACCTACATCCCTGTTATAGGTTGAATTGTGTCCCCTAAAAAGTCCTAAACCCAGATGCCTGTGAATGTGACCATATTTGGAAACATGGTCTTTGTAGATGTAATCAATTTAAAGTGTGGTCATTAGGGTAGGTCCTAATACAATACAACAGGTGTCTTTATAAGAAGAGGGAAATGCCATGTGAAGACAGAGACAAACATGGAGAGAACCTTGTAACAACAGGCAGAAATTGGAGTGAGGTAGCTGTAAGACAAGGAATTCCAAGGATCGGTAGTCACCACCAGAAGCCAAGCAGAGGCAAAGAAGGATTCTACCCAGAGTCTCAGAGGGAGCATAGCCCTGCTGGCACCTTGTTTTCAGACTTCTAGCCTCCAGACTACAAGAGAATAAATACCTGTTGTTTTAAGACACCCAGTTTGTGGTACTTTGTTACAGCTAGAAACTAATACACTCCCTAACCAGCTTTCTTCATATTACCTTGGTTGTAAAGGAAAATGTGAACAGTATTAAATAAAGCATGATATGACAGTATCTTATCAGCCTCTCTGCACTCATGGGCGACAGCTTTCCATTCCAGTGTATGACTGAAGACAGCCTGAGCTTTAGATGCTATAAGATATAAAACCAGCACCAGCTTGGAGCATGACATTCTATTTTTTTTATTAATTTTTATTGGAGTATAGTTGCTTTACACTGTTTTGCTAGTTCCTGCTGCACAGAAAAGTGAGTCAGTTATACGTATACATATATGCACTCTTTTTTTAGATTTCCTTCCCATTTAGGTCACCACAGAGCATTGAGCAGAGTTCCCTGTGCTATACAGTAAGTTCTCATTAGTTATCTATTTTATACATAGTAGAGTATATATGTCAATCCCAATCTCCCAATTCATCTCATCCCCTCTTCCCCCCTTGGTAACCATAAGTTTATTCTCTATCTGTGACTTTGTTTCTGCTTTGCAATTAAGTTCATCTGTACCATTTTTCCAGATTCCACATATAAGCAATATTATACGATATTTGTTTTTCTCTTTCTGACTTACTTCACTTTGTATGACAATCTCTAGGTCCATCTACGACTCCACAAATGGCACTATTTCATTCCTTTTTATGGCTGAGTAATACTCCATTGTATATATATACCACATCTTCTTTATCCATTCCTCTTTTGATGGACATTTAGGTTGCTTCCATGTCCTATTATAAATAGTGCTGTAATGAACATCGGGGTGCATGCATCCTTTGGAATAACAGTTTTCTACAGAAATATGCCTAGGAGTGGGATTGCTGGGTCATATGGTAGCTAACCCTATTTTTAATTTATGGAAATAAATTTTCTTTCTGAAAGGCTCATTAAGAATTTACACAAAGAGGAGGAGCCAAAATGGCAGAGTAGAAGGAGGTGCTCTCACTCTCTCTTGTGAGAACACCAGAATCACAACTAGTTGCTGGACAATCATCGACAGGAAGACACTGGAACTCACCAAAAAAGATACCCCACATCCAAAGACAAAGGAGAA
This sequence comes from Eschrichtius robustus, assembly GCF_028021215.1. Lineage (NCBI taxonomy): Eukaryota > Metazoa > Chordata > Mammalia > Artiodactyla > Eschrichtiidae > Eschrichtius > Eschrichtius robustus. Next base: position 68,558,678 of record NC_090828.1, read on the forward strand.
GCCACAATGAGACGGTAGGAGGGGCTCAATCACAGTAAAATCAAATCCCATAACTGGTGGGTGGGTGACTCACAGACTGGCAAACATTTATACCAAAGAAGTCCACCCACTGGAGTGAAGGTTCTGAGCCCCACGTCAGGCTTTCCAACCTAGGGGTCCGGCAATGGGAGGAGAAATTCTGAAAGAATCAGACTTTGAAGCCTAATGGGAATTGATTGCACGACTTCGACAGGACTGGGGGAAACAGAGACTCCACTCTTGGAGGGCACACACAAAGTAGTGTGCACATCGGGACCCAGGGGAAGGAGCAGTGACCCCAGGGGAGACTGAACCAGACCTACCTGCTAGTGTTGGAAGGTCTCCAGCAGAGGTGGGGCGTGGCTCTGTTTCACTGTAGGGACAAGGACACTGGCAACAGAAGTTCTGGGAAGTACTCCATGGTGTGAGCCCTCCCAAAGTCTGTCATTAGCCCCACCAAAGAGCCCACATAGGCTCCAGTGTGGGGTTGCCTCAGGCAAAACAACAAACAGGGAGGGAACACAGCCCCACCCATCAACAGTCAAGAAGATTAAAGTTTTACTGAGCTCCGCCCACCAGAGCAACATTCAGCTCTACCCACCACCAGAGCCTCCCATCAAGCCTCTTAGATAGCCTCAACCACCAGAGGGCAGACTGCAGAAGCAAGAAAAACTACAATCCTGCAGCCTGTGGAACAAAAACCACATTCGCAGAAAGATAGACAAGATGAAAAGGCAGAGGGCTATGTACCAGATGAAGGAACAAGATAAAACCCCAGAAACACAAGTAAATGAAGTGGAGATAGGCAACCTTCCAGAAAAAGAATTCAGAATAACGATAGTGAAGATGATCCTGGACCTCGGAAAAAGAATGGAGGCAAAGATCGAGAAGATACAAGAAATGTTTAACAAAGACCTAGAAGAATTAAAGAACAAACAAACAGAGATGACCAATACAAAAACTGAAATGAAAACTACACTAGAAGGAATCAATAGCAGAATAACTGAGGCAGAAGAACGGATAAGTGACCTGGAAGACAGAATGGTGGAATTCACTGCTGTGGAACAGAATAAAGAAAAAAGAATGAAAAGAAATGAAGACAGCCTAAGAGACCTCTGGGACAACATTAAATGCAACAACATTCACATTATAGGGGTCCCAGAAGGAGAAGAGAGAGAGAAGGGACCTGAGAAAATATTTGAAGAGATTATAGTCGAAAACTTCCCTAACATGGGAAAGGAAATACCCACCCAAGTCCAGGAAGTGCAGACAGTCCCATACAGGAAATACCCAAGGAGAAACATGCCGAGACACATAGTAATCAAATTGGCAAAAATTAAAGACAAAGAAAAATTATTGAAAGCAGCAAGGGAAAAACCACAAATAACATACAAGGGAAGTCCCATAAGGTTACCAGCTGATTTCTCAGCAGAAACTCTACAAGCCAGAAAGGAGTGGCATGATATACTTAAAGTGATGACAGGGAAGAACCTACAACCAAGATTACTCTACCCGGCAAGGATCTCATTCAGATTCGATGGAGAAATCAAAAGCTTTACAGACAAGCAAAAGCTAAGAGTATTCAGCACCACCAAACCAGCTCTACAACAAATGCTAAAGGAACTTCTGTAAGTGGGAAACACAAGGGAAGAAAAGGACCTACAAAAACAAACCCAGAACAATTAAGAAAATGGTCATAGGAATATACATATCAATAATTACCTTGAACGTGAATGGATTAAATGCTCCAACCAAAAGACACAGGCTTGCTGAATGGATACAAAAACAAGACCCATATATATGCTGTCTACAAGAGACCCATTTCAGACCTACGGACACATACAGACTGAAAGTGAGGGGATGGAAAAAGATATTCCATGCAAATGGAAATCAAAAGAAAGCTGGAGTAGCTACACTCATATCAGATAAAATAGACTTTAAAATAAAGAATGTTACAAGAGACAAGGAAGGACACTACATAATGATCAAGGGATCAATCCAAGAAGAAGATATAACAATTATAAATATATATGCACCCAACATAGGAGCACCTCAGTACATAAGGCAACTGCTAACAGCTATAAAAGAGGAAGTCGACAGTAACAAAATCATAGTGGGGGACTTTAACACCTCACTTACACCAATGGACAGATCATCCAAAATGAAAATAAATAAGGAAACAGAAGCTTTAAATGACACAATAGACCAGATAGATTTAATTGACATTTATAGGACATTCCATCCAGAAACAGCAGATTACACTTTCTTCTCAAGTGCGCACGGAACATTCTCCAGGATAGATCACATCTTGGGTCACAAATCAAGCCTCAGTAAATTTAAGAAAATTGAAATTATATCAAGCATCTTTTCTGACCACAACACTATGAGATTAGAAATGAATTACAGGGAAAAAAACGTAAAAAACACAAACACATGGAGGCTAAACAATACGTTACTAAACAACCAAGAGGTCACTGAAGAAATCAAAGAGGAAATCAAAAAATACCTAGAGACAAATGGCAATGAAAACACGACGATCCAAAACTTATGGGATGCAGCAAAAGCAGTTCTAAGAGGGAAGTTTATAGCTATACAAGTCTACCTCAAAAAACAAGAAAAATCTCAAGTAAACAATCTAACCTTACACCTAAAGGAACTAGAGAAAGAAGAACAAACAAAATCCAAAGTTAGCAGAAGGAAAGAAATCATAAAGATCAGAGCAGAAATAAATGAAACAGAAACAAAGAAAACAATAGCAAAGATCAATAAAACTAAAAGCTGGTTCTTTGAGAAGATAAACAAAATTGATAAGCCATTAGCCAGATTCATCAAGAAAAAGAGGGAGAGGACTCAAATCAATAAAATTAGAAATGAAAAAGGAGAAGTTACAACAGACACCACAGAAATACAAAGCATCCTAAGAGACTACTACAAGCAATTCTATGCCAATAAAATGGACAACCTGGAAGAAATGGACAAATTCTTAGAAAGGTATAACTTTCCAAGACTGAACCAGGAAGAAACAGAAAATATGAACAGACCAATCACAAGTAATGAAATGGAAACTGTGATTAAAAATCTTCCAACGAACAAAAGTCCAGGACCAGATGGCTTCACAGGTGAATTCTATGAAACATTTAGAGAAGAGCTAACACCCATCCTTCTCAAACTCTTCCAAAAAATTGCAGAGGAAAGAACACTCCGAAACTCATTCTATGAGGCCACCATCACCCTGATACCAAAACCAGACAAAGATACTACAAAAAAAGAAAATTACAGACCAATATCACTGATGAATATAGATGCAAAAATCCACAACAAAATACTAGCAAACAGAATCAAACAACACATTAAAAGGATCATACACCACGATCAAGTGGGATTTATCCCATGGATGCAAGGATTCTTCTATATATGCAAATCAATCAATGTTATACACCATATTAACAAATCGAAGAATAAAAACCATATGATCATCTCAATAGATGCAGAAAAAGCTTTTGACAAAATTCAATACACATTTATGATAATAACTCTCCAGAAAGTGTGCATAGAGGGAACCTACCTCAACATAATAAAGGCCATATACGACAAACCCACAGCAAACATCATTTTCAACGGTGAAAAACTGAAAGCATTTCCTCTAAGATCAGGAATGAGACAAGGATGTCCACTCTCACCACTATTATTCAACATAGTTTTGGAAGTCCTAGCCACGGCAATCAGAGAAGAAAAAGAAATAAAAGGAATACAAATTGGAAAAGAAGTAAAACTGTCACTGCTTGCAGATGACATGATACTATACATAGAGAATCCTAAAACTGCCACCAGAAAACTACTAGAGCTAATCAATGAATTTGGTAAAGTTGCAGGATACAAAATTAATACACAGAAATCTCTTGCATTCCTATACACTAATGATGAAAAATCTGAAAGAGAAATTATGGAAACACTCCCATTTACCATTGCAACAAAAAGAATAAAATACCTAGGAATAAACCTACCTAGGGAGACAAAAGACCTGTATGCAGAAAACTATAAGACACTGATGAAAAAAATTAAAGATGATACCAACAGATGGAGAGATATACCATGTTCTTGGATTGGAAGAATCAATATTGTGAAAATGACTATACTACCCAAAGCAATCTACAGATTCAATGCAATCCCTATCAAATTATCAATGGCATTTTTTATGGAACTAGAACAAATCATCTTAAAATTTGTATGGAGACACAAAAGACCCCGAATAGCCAAAGCAGTCTTGAGGGAATAAAACGGAGCTGGAGGAATCAGACTCCCCGACTTCAGACTATACTACAAAGCTACAGTAATCAAAGACAATATCGTACTGGCACAAAAACAGAAACATAGATCAATGGAACAAGATAGAATGCCCAGAGGTAAACCCATGCACCTATGGTCAACTAATCTATGACAAAGGAGGCAAAGATATACAGTGGAGAAAAGACAGCCTCTCCAATAAGTGGTGCTGGGAAAACTGCACAGCTACATGTAAAAGAATGAAATTAGAATACTCCCTAACACCATACACAAAAATAAACTCAAAATGGATTAGAGACCTAAATGTAAGACCAGACACTATAAAACTCTTAGAGGAAAACATAGGAAGAACACTCTTTGACATAAATCACAGCAAGATCTTTTTTGATTCACCTCCTGGAGCAATGGAAATAAAAAGAAAAATAAACAAATGGGACCTAATGAAACTTCAAAGCTTTTGCACAGCAAAGGAAACCATAAACAAGATGAAAAGACAACCCTCAGAATGGGAGAAAATATTTGCAAACGAATCAACGGGCAAAGGATTAATCTCCAAAATATATAAACAGCTCATTCAGCTCAATATTAAAGAAACAAACACCCCAATCCAAAAATGGGCAGAAGACCTAAATAGACATTTCTCCCAAGAAGCCATACAGATGGCCAAGAAGCACATGAAAAGCTGCTCAACATCACTAATTATTAGAGAAATGCAAATCAAAACTACAATGAGGTATCACCTCACACCCGTTAGAATGGGCATCATCAGAAAATCTACAAAAAACAAATGCTGGAGAGGGTGTGGAGAAAAGGCAACCCTCTTGCACTGTCGGTGGGAATGTAAATTGATACAGCCACTATGGAGAACAATACGGAGGTTCCTTAAAAAACTAAAAATAGAATTACCATATGACCCAGCAATCCCACTACTGGGCATATACCCAGAGAAAACCATAATTCAAAAAGACACATGCACCCCAATGTTCATTGCTGCACTGTTTACAATAGCCAGGTCATGGAAGCAACCTAAATGCCCATCGACAGATGAATGGATAAAGAAGTTGTGGTACATATATACAATGGAATATTACTCAGCCGTAAAAAGTAACGAAATTGAGTGATTTGTTGAGACGTGGATGGATCTAGAGACTGTCATACAGAATGAAGTAAGTCAGAAAGAGAAAAACAAATATCGTATATTAACGCATGTATGTGGAACCTAGAAAAATGGTACAGATGAACCGGTTTGCAGCGCAGAAGTTGAGACACAGATGTAGAGAACAAACGTATGGACACAAAGGGGGGAAAACCGCGGTGGGGTGGAGATGGTGGTGTGCTGAATTGGGCGATTGGGATTGACATGTATACACTGATGTGTATAAAATTGATGACTGATAAGAACCTGCAGTACAAACAAACAAACAAAAAACAACTAACACTAAACTTTCTTTGGGTTATTTGTATGGAAATATGTTAATATAAATATTTCAGACATTACATGAAATTTCTAAAAAAAAAAAAAAAAGAATTTACACAAAGAAGGTTCATCTTGCAAATTTAGAAACAGTTCATCTCCGGTGGAAGAAAGCACTTGATAATAGTTGGTTAGGGCACTTGCTTTTCTCTTTTCTGATTCTCAACCAGTTCTTATTTACAATGAGAAAGAGAAAAACAACCCCATTGATATTGAAAGCATATTTTTATTTTAATGAAGCACTGAAAAGAATTGTTTTTCAACTTGAGTTAAATGCTTTCCTTATTACATGTTTATTTATCTTGAAAAGTCAAAGAGCCATACTCAATAGTAAAAATGGATTTTTGTGATTTTAGCTGACTTGATTTGCTTAAGAGGTAATCAAAGCCAATTAGGCAAAATGTAAAAGCATTCTGGGGGTTTGGGCAGTGCCTTACATGGACACCAAAACTACTAGCTATTAATTTTTTTTTTTTTAAACCTTAGTCTCGGTTTTTCATCTACATGATGAAAATGCCTCCTTAGCACTGAAGAAAGGGATGGGCATAGGTGTTGGATAGAAGAGAGAGACAGAGACACCACTATAGGGTGGTGATGGGGGCTGGCACTAAATAATTATGCAAAATTGCAAAATTAGAATTGTATGGTAGAAGGGTTAACATTATAAAGCAACTAATATTATAAAGACATCAATATTATCTGAAGCCAGATGATGTTAGAAATAGTGAAGAGATGTAGACGCAGACATGAGTGAAACAAAAGAAAAGAAGGTTATGGGCTTCCCTGGTGGCGCAGTGGTTGAGAATCTGCCTGCCAATGTAGGGGACACGGGCTTGAGCCCTGGTCTGGGAGGATCCCACATGCCGCGGAGCAACTAGGCCTGTGAGCCACAACTACTGAGCCTGCGCGTCTGGAGCCTGTGCTCTGCAACAAGAGAGGCCGCGATAGTGAGAGGCCTGCGCACCGCGATGAAGAGTGGCCCCTGCTTGCTGCAACTAGAGAAAGCCCTCGCACAGAAACGAAGACCCAACACAGCCACAAATAAATAAATAAAATTTTTTAGAAAAGAAGGTTATGTCTCCAATCAAACAGGCACCCTGAAGAAGGGGAAATGTATTTTTCCAGAATGATCAATCAGCAGTCTACCAAATGTCTGCCCCACCCACCCTGAAAAAAAGAAAGAGAAAGGAAAAAGGAAAATTTGTCTTATCAGCACTTTTTTTGTTTGCTATTCCTGTCAACAATTTGTCTTTAACTCCAATTTTTAGATGTAGCACATATCACAGTGGGTGTTATGAAATACACAGTTGGATGCTGGGAATTGAGACTACCAAAACTGTGAACTAAACACGGGTAAACACATATCATTTCAAATAGTTTCAATTACATTATCTTCAATAGAGAAAAATAATATTACATATCTGTCTTTTTACCCTAGAAATATGCTCTTCTGTTTTCTTTGTAGAAATGCAGTGCATTCCTGTGTTACTTTATGTATTAATTTAATTGTAACCCTTTCAAAGGTAATTGTATGATTGGAAAGCAGAGTGGACACAAGAATGTTTAAGAGCTAAATCTGCTCAGATTTATTGTATATTTGATTGACTGGGGAAATGACTTTCAGTTGACATCTGAGCCAACAAGTTAGCTGAAGTAAAATTTTGCTTAATACCTTTGCATCAATAATCTAGGCACAGCTTCACTGATTGAGAAAGTCTGATCAATAGAGTATTACTGGTTGCCTAACTGTAACTTTGCCAGACTTCTTTGCTAATTTTGCTGATGACCTTCTTACCACTGCTTCTCAGGTTCACCTTTTTTTCCACTTTGAAATTCAATTTGCTCCATTTGCTGTTATTTAAAGAATTTACACATTCAACTGATTTTATTCACCTGCTATGGTTAACATACAGGATACAAAAGCTTGCACCTGATTATGGTGAAGCTTTGGAACTGCTAGGGTAGTCAAATATTTAGCAAGCATTTTCATATCAATTATAGTTGGGAAAAAATAACCTAGAACAATCAAACATGGGGCTGAAATAATAAACAATGGAATATTCCATTTTTAACAATAATTCACAAAGCAAAGGATCTACAAGTATTAAAGAGGATATTGTCAAACTGAGGGGCGGGAAGCAAACAGAAAAAAGAAAATGTGGCTCTGGTTTTCAGGAGAGCAGAATAAATAATAAAGGAAAGGAGGCAAAAAAACCCCAACACACTAACAGAGAAAGAAGGCTCATTGAATATGTTACAGCCCAGTGAAATTTAGAAACAGTTGAAAGGAATTGTGAAGGTCGGAGATTTTAATCTAGATATAAGCTGAGAAATTAACCTGCCAGTTTTATGAATGCTAGTAGAAGACACAAAAACCCTGGGTCAGAGACAAAGAACTTTATATCTCACAGCAATAACACTAGCCAAATTACCAGCAGTTTGTGCTGGTCCCCAAGCCCTAATTCCCAAGGGCAACGTGAAAAGGACCAAGTAACACCTGCATATGGGGTGTGTTATGAAAGAGGAACCCTGAACTTGGGTACCCTAATCTTTTATAATGAATACAAGCATACCTGCTCTTTACTCCAGAGGGAGACACTATCTATCTTGTAAGACTTTGCTCTAAAAGCATCCTTGAAATGATAATCCACAGCAAAAATCATTAGTGTCTTGGCTTGCAAAATCTGCAGAAACAAGACAGCCTCACGGAGAACTGTCTCCTAACAAGGATCTGATATGAATCTCTTAATTTACAGTTATTGAAACTAGAATAGGCTGAGATCTAAAGAACCACATTCCCCCCACTAAATCCCTAACCCCTCAGTTTCTTGACCTCTTCACCTCAAATGATCTTCTCTTCCACTCTAATTCAGCCACTCATTCTCACGGCCCACTGCAGATTTGTCATCACCAAGACCTATTCTATCTCTGGAAAACTGAAATTAAACGTCATCCAATTCCTGACCACAATGTCCTCCCCTTTCAGCCCTCTAACTAAGCGACTGCACCTATTCTTCAGGACCTCCATTCTCTCCACCCCTGTACTTCATCCTGATCTACCAGCAGCCATTAGCGTTCCCATACTCCCCTCTTCAGCTCAGACTCCACTTTCCATCCCTTCAACTGCTCTCCTGTTAACATCCTCAACTTGCTCATCCCATTTGTCTTCCTTGGCATCTTCCCAATAAAACCTCAGTTTTGAATAACATTAACTTCCAGCTTTTCTGTTATGTACACCTGGGCTGTTGGGCAATGCTAGCAAAAAATTGCACAACCGTGCAGATTGGTTTCAATATAAATTCATGGTCTCCAATCTCAATCTGACTCTCAAAATGGCATTTTTTAGCTCCATCACTCTTCTTAAATTTGACTCAATCTGATCCATATTTGCAATGAATGACATCATTTCCTCTGCACAGAAAAAAAAAAGCAGAAGCCACCAGATAAAAATTCTCTCAACTTCTTAACACCAAACTTGCAAAAATAGCTGTAATGCCATCCATCTTGTTCTTCTGCTCAAAGGAGGCAATGTGTCTCCTGTCACCTGAGACTAAAGTTAATTCTGCTATCTGTGCTTTGGAGCTGTGTCAGAGTCTGTTAATTGTCCCCCAATATCTATTTCACCCTTCTTCTGAACTAACATAATTGAAAAACTGCAGCTGGGCTTTTGACTATAAGAATCAAGATTATAATTTTCATCTGTAACTTCAGTTAAATGTGGTCATGGAATGAAAGCAAAAATGTATGTAACTTCTGGGAAGCATACTTAAAAGAAGTGGATGTAACCTTCTCCCTCCCCCTTCATACTGCTGTATGGAACATAGATGTAAAGTCCAGGGCAGCAATGTCCAATAGGAATATAATGCAAGCCACGGATGCAAGCTATAAAAGTAACTAAATTTTCTACTAGCCACATTTAAAAAGAAAAAGAAACAAGTGAAATTACTCTTAATAATACATCCCAGTTAATCCAATGTTCGAATTATCATAACTTTAATGTGTAATTTATTATAAAAATTATTAATGAGGTATTTTGCATTTTGTCTGGTGTGTCTTTTATAGTTGCAGCACACCTCAATTTGGACTAGCCACATTTCAGGTGCTTAATAATACACATGGCTGGTGGCTACAAACTCACTAGCACAGGGATAGAGTTCCACTTTGAGGATCTTAGCCATGCACAATGAAGCAACAATATGGAAAGAAATCAGATTCCTCACAAAACGGTATCACATCAGTGCCATACTACTCACCCAGATTTTTGGATGACAGAAAAATATACTGACAAAAAAATAATCTTAGGCCAAAATTATCCCAGGTTTTCTGTCCCTTGCAGCTGAACCTCATCCCCTTCTGTTTCATCAAGAAGCATGTCCTAAAATAGGTAACTAATAAGGACCTACTGTATAGCACAGGGAACCCTTCTCAATACTCTGTAATGACCTATATGGGAGAAGAATCTAAAATAGAGTGGTTATATGTACATATATACTGAGCAATGCTAGTGGTTATATGTACATATATGACTGATTCACTTTGCTGTACAGCAGAAACTAACACATTTTAAATCAACTATATTCCAATAAAAAAAAAGAATGTATGTCCTTTCACTGCTATACATTTTACTGTTACTATTTATTTGATCCAGTAGAGTGAAGTAAAGGCAACCTAGCCCAGGGACAGCAATACTGCACAGCAGTTAAGAGCACAGACTACAGGGCCAGGCTTCTGTCAGTTTCATTCCAGCCCTACAACTTATTAGCTCATGACGTTGGGCAAGATACTTGACCCCCGTGCCTCAGTTTCCTCATCTGTAAAATGTGAATAATAATAGCAGTTACCTCATAGGGTTGTTATGAAGATGAGAAAGGGTTAATATATATAAAATACTGAGAACAGTGCCTGGTACTATAAGTGCTAAAATGTTAGTTATATAAATGTCAGTTATATACGTTAGTTATGTAAAAGTTATACAAATTGCTAGTTATACGTGTTAGTTATATAAATCCTCATATACAAATCCTCCTAATGATACTTAAATATTCAAGATCCTTTTATCTTAAAGAAAATTAATAATAACAGATCCCTCAACTGCTTGTCAGTTACTCTTTCATGGCCCAATTAAGAGCTGTCTGTATCCACATCTCTACTTACTTCAGTGCTTCAATCCACTGCAATCTGGCTTCCATTTACACCACTCCTCTGGAGCTACTCTCATCTCTCTTGCTTTAGACAATTAACCATTGCCCATTTTGAAATACTCTCCTGTTGGTTCACTGGGTTTTTTCTGTTCCCTCTTTGGCCATCTTTTCCAAGTCACCTTTGTGGGCTCTCTTTCTCAGTCTCATATACCCTAATTTCCATCTCGGGCTTTTTGTTCTCTTTCTCTATGTGTTCTCTGGATTATCTCATCATCCCCATGGTGCTCACAGTATCTCAAGACCTTTTGGCTTTCCTGTCCTCTACAACTATATTGATATTTAGATGTTCCACAGGGACTGCATTATCTTAACTTCCAAACCTTTTTTTTCCTTCTTATATTCCAATCTCAGCGAATGGCATGGGCATCTGTCTAATTTCCTGAGCCAAGAACATGGGCATTATCCTTAACTCCTCTCTCTCCCTCAATCCCACCAAACCAATTAGTTACCAAGTCCTCCTAATTCTCTTCCTGAAACAAGTTTTCACACTCACTTTTCTATATCCCCATCACCCATTCAAGTCTTCATAATTTTATACTTGAATTAAGAGTCTCCTATATTTATTGTCTCTCAACCTCCAGTCCCAATTTTCTTTGATTCATTTTCCATACTAGATTTCACAAGCATGACTGTTTACTCCCCTGCTAAAACACAAAACAAACAAAACAAAAAAAACCACTTCTTTTCTCACTACGTCAGGAAGAAGTCCAAGTTCCCTAAGATTATTTTTCAAAGCAAATATTTGCTTATTTCTCTAATTCCAAACTTGCTATTCCCCATCCCCAGCCTCCTCAGATGCTATTTGAACTTACTTCAGCTCCTTGAGCATAACATGCTCTCCCTCATCCTTTAGCCTCTAGTGAGTACTATTGGTTTCCTCCCCAGTATCTGTTCTTCCTTCCCTCTACCGAGTAGCAGCTCGATTTCCGGGTGCTATTGATCTTAGCTCCTGAAGAACATTCTGAATGGCCAAACCATTCAATGTGACCCCATATCCCGTGTCCCAGTTATTTGTTCAGGGATAAGCACATGACCTAAGTTGGTCAATCATAATGAATCCCCGGTTTTTTGTTTGATGACTAGAGGGGAAAAAAGCTTTCTTTTCTATTTTGGTGTGAGGCCTACACTGATATGGGCATTTTGCTATCATGATTAAATCCAAAATCAGGACAAAACTCAAAGCAGAGACAACAGATTAGAAGGAAATTAACCTAGAATCCTGATAAAGTTCATCTGAAAACCTCCCAACCTCTGGAAATTTAACTTACATGAGCTAATAAACTACTATTATTGTTAGCCTGTCTGAGCTGGGTTACCTGCAAGAGAAATCCTGACTGAAAAGGGGATTCTTGCTTGCTGGTTCCTCTATCTAGAATATGTTTCTCACATTTCTTCACCTAGTTCACTCCTATTCATTCTAATCTGGTCTCAATGTAGATAGCACAACCTGCATGAAGCTTTCCTAGACTGGTGTAGGTGCCCCTTCTATATACCTTCACAGCACCCTGAATCACCCTGATCTCAGTGATTCACAACTGCTTATTTCTTCCTCTCCCTTATAAGATTTAAAACTCTGTGAGTCTAGACACCATCTTTTAATGCTCATAACTGTTTTCCTGGATTTTAATATACTTCCCAGCACATCGTAGACGCTTCATAAATATCTGCTGAATTTATTATAACTAACATTTATAGAGTACTTTCTACATGTTAGGCATTGTGCTAAGATCTTCACATATTTTATCTTATTTAATGATTACATAAGCATGAACAGTTATTATTAACTATTATTATTCATTAGTTTATAGATAAAGAAACTGAGGATTGGAGGGGTGAAACAACTTCATGGTCACACATTTAGCCAATGTTAGAGCTGGAATATATATGAAGCCAAGTGGTTTGTCTCTACAGTGTATGCTCTTGGCCACTACATTATATTGTCCCTATAGGAATGAAAGAATAAATAAGAATCATATTTAGAACTCTGACCATCTTACTCTCTTCAATGTTTTTCCAGCACATCACTGTTTAAAAACATTTTTAAAGACTCTACCCAAAGTTCTCTTTGCCAGATAAAAACCAAGGAGCAAAGTGATCAAAGTTTCAGCTTAATGAGGAATGAAGAAAAAAAATTGTGATTAGATTCTTTATTTTCAGTGAAGCATTCCACCTAGTACATTATGAGCTTAAGTGTAATCTTAGTGTTTGCAATGCTCTATATTAACATACTTCCTTCATATTTCTCTACCCAAAGAAAATTTAGAAGTAACTCCAATTAAGTTGTTTTGAGAAGGGAATTTTTCACAAATTGTGAATTTTCAGAGCATTGAACTGGTGCTTCTAGCCACAAAGCTGGGAATACAGGATAGACAGCATTATGGCTGCATAACATTCCTGACATAACTCAATGTTTATTTGTAGAAACTAATGCCCCAGAATATTCTCATGGGACTTGAAATCTCCCTTTTCCTTTTTTCCCCTAGTTTGCAGTTCTTAATGTCCATTATCCAACTACGATGATGTAAAGTAGGATTATTTTGCTTACAGGGGCAGGGGGCGGGGAGAATGGTTCAAAACTTCACTGTATTTCTCTAGTTAACATATTTAATACTTGTTTTAGTAATGTATCAATATTTAAGTACTCACAGCATGCTAGACTTTGAAGAAACAATGCTTGAAACAAGGTCCTTGCCTACTTAATATGGATAGTCTCTAACTCAGACACCCTGAAATTTTTAGACCACAATTTGAATCATTATTCTAGGTTTAAACATGTATTTTTAGCTGATTTAGCCTTTAAAATGTTTAAAACTAGGGGTTTTTTATTATATACGTAATACATGTTCACTGTAGAAAAATTAGAAAAGCATGCAAACAAAAAGAAGAAAATAAAAATAACCCATGATCCCAACACTCAAGAGATGATAATCACTTTAATTATACTGTGGATGTCCTTCCAGACTTCTCTTATGCATAAATACAACCTCACACTTTTTGTTAAAACAAATACGGGATTTTAGTCTACATCCCGTTTGGTAAACTGCTTGCTTTATTCAGAAGTAATATTGGTGTAGCACTGGTTTGGGATATAATGATAAATTTAGTAGATGAACCCTGGTAAACAGATTAAGAACTGACTTTATCTAGCCGTAATATGATAGATATCATATTTGGTTCCTTCTGATTTGAGGGAATTTTGACTCTAATAAATTGGACAAATTTACTCAAGCTCTCTAGGCAAAGCAGAGAGAATATTTTGGATAATCATCAGGAAAGTTTACAGTTTTTGAAAGCTAAATGTCTAAATGAAGAAATGTATAATTGAAAAAAGAATTGAAGCCTGAGGCCCTATATTTTCAAAATTACATAATTACACTGATCAAATGTACCAGATTCATTTGATAAGCAACCTAACTCTACATAGATTCTAACTACAAACCATCAAAGAATCATAGAAAAACTGGCGGCAGGGGCATCAGTTTTAATACATGCAGATAACTGGCCCAACTATTCACCTTTCTTCACATGATTGGCATGGCAAAGACACAGACCTACTATGTTCTGTAATAAATATAATAAACCTTCCATATTATAGGCAGTGATTCACATCACGCTTCAAAGGATTTTAAAAATAGTCGGTGTGTGAAGGGCATTTGGAGATTTAAGCTTTCCCTGCTGCATGGTTCACTGCTAATATATCTGGGATATATCTATATTGGCGCAAACATAACCAGTGTAATGATGTTTCAAAGATGACATTTTTAATGTAGGAGAGAAAAGTGTGACCTAATGTTAATTACAGATGTCAATTATATTTGTGTTGTTTAGGGAACATTATGTCATTGGCAGTGTATTAAAAGATAGGCAGCCATAATTTGAAATCATTTTGGCAAGTTTCTGTCTGCAATGGAAAGGAACAGTGGCTGCCATCTACTAATCTCCCAGGAATATCAGAAAGCTTAGTGGCCCTGAGAATAAATTTATATCATTAGAAAAAATAAGAATCTATGAAAAATATATAAGTTGTGATGACTTCAGCTAAAAAAGACAAAAGAGAATTGGATGGTTTTATTGTTATCTTCAAGCTTAAGGAGGATGTTCATAAAGAAGATGGTGACCAGCTGTTCTTCAGGGCTATAGCAGGAAATGGCTTAACTTGCAAGACAAATTTAAGTTGACATAATGTAACAACTTCTTGACAGCATTGAATTTTAATCACTTAAAAACAGGATCCTAAGGACAGCTGAGGGAAATGTCTGCTTTGAAAATCTTTAACGTTATGATTATGATAAGCATTACAATTGGCTGCTGGGGTTTGAGTAAGGCCCCATCTAGAAGGAGAAAGCTGGTTTTAGGCAGGATTACTAAATATGTCCAAAACTCTTCCTGCCCTACCTCTTGGTATTGTCTCACACAACACCAATAGAATTCCAACCAAATGACCAATTCATTTCTTAATTCACTTCACAGTATTGAGCGCCTACTCCTTGCTCCAGTATATATATATAAAGAGGTTGTTTTATTTGTCCAAAATGTATAACATTTACTCAATGGATCTAGTGTTTATAGGGGGCTTTTTGTTAACTGTTATTTCTTAGTCTGTGCTTTCATATAATACATATTATGTATATAACACAGGTATCACAACAATATAACGTACCAATGGTTAAGATGTTAAGAAGAGAGAATGTATTTCTTCTGACTCTGTGGGGTAACAGGTAATGTTCAGACCATGTAGGATTGCAAGCAATATCCAGGAAAAAAAAAAGATAATCATTCTAATAAAGTTGCATCTCTTATCATTTAGAAGTTTATGTTTGTTCCTAGGACTTTTTTAGGAAAATCCTCAGTCAGGTTTAAAGAAAACCCTCACATAACAAACTCTATTCTAATCACGATGTGTAATTACTAAGGTGAGAAAATCACCAAACACAGTTTAAAGAACCATTGAATTCAGTGGGAGATATATGTGAGCACCTAGGCATTGGGGTCTTAAATATAATAAAACAGAGTAACTAAGAGGCTGGTAGTTATTTACAGTATCAAAAGGTGAAGTAACTCAAGGAATGATTTAAGAAATAACAGATAGTGGGTGATGGTTTACCAAAAAAAAAAAAAAGTGGGAGTTCTTAAGAAGGGAAAAGGAAATTACACAAATTCAATTAATTTGATTTGAAAGGGAGTCTATACCACTCGGTACTTCAAGATTCCTTCTGGAAGCGGCAAGGCTTTCTGATTCCCTGTTTCCTTATATCATGAAGTCGATTCTTTCAAACCTATTCAGCCTCATCAAACTGGATCTCCCACTGAGAAGCATCATTAAGATGGCAGCTCCCCCAATCTTCCACCTGAGAAATGGCTGCTGAATTCACAGATTTTCATCTCCCACTGCACTCCCTCATATCCCACTGATTTCAAAGGGAGCTGTGTATATCGAAGACAGATGCAGGGAGGCAGAGAAGGAGGTTTGGGTACTTATATTCCTAAAAGGAAGCAGGTTGGTACAAGGAGGATCAATATTTTTCTACATAATTTAATCAGATGAATTGTACATAGTAGAGGCGCTATATTTATCAAGAAAGATTTAATGATTCATTTTATTCTTTTCATTTATTCATAACTTTATATACAAATAGAGATACATATCCTTTTTAAAAATTGTATTGTCCATATTAGTACAATATAGAATTCTTCCCCTGCATATTAATGTTTGGGTTCCACAGCCAGTATCCCATAAGTTACACTTAACCATGCCACAGTTAGATTCCAATAGGACAATATTATACACACAACATGTCTATTCTCACATAATTTTGCTTCACCTTATGCAACAAGTGTAAGCCTGAAAATTCTGGCAGCGACTGAATTTTGTAAATCAAAAATCTGTCCTAAGTGACCTCAATGACCTAAATGAACTGATATTTCAAGGAAATCTATGTTGAATCTTTCTTAAAAAATAAATAGTCCTTTGGAAAAATAACTTTCCTGTGCAATAGTTGATATTCTATGTATATGCCCATCATATGGTCCTAAAGTTGTATAAACTTAAGTACTTTTTACACACATATTTATATGGCTCTAGTCAGACACTGATTTGATAGGTATCTACTTGACCTTACTAATTTATCACCTTTCTTAATGTCATTATCCTACATTTGGGTCATATTGCTCAAGACAAGTATCTGCCAATATGTTCTAAGAGGTGTTTTTACTTTTATTTGCTTTTGTATTAATGGGCAATACATACAATAATACACTTGATATTTGTTTTTAAAATCCAGATAGTGCATGCAACAAACTGTCAATACTAAGTTCTATTTGGCTAAGGATTAAAATTAGTGAGATTAAACTCTATTACTAATTGGAATATTACTAATTGAAGAAAGAAAAACATATTTCATTTCACTTTAAACATTTCTAATACTTACATATTGCACACCTAAAAACTTTTGCCTTTTATCTAGTTTCAGCATCCTTCCGTATCATTGTCCAGACATTATAATGTATAGCTTTTCAATAAGATGCATAGATTTTTCTGCTATTGCTATGCAAGTAATTACAAATTCATTCTTATAAACTATTCAAACAATACAGAAGACCTTCGAATCCCTGCACTCACCACTCCCCCTTATCTGCAATAAATCTTTTACATCATTCACATCTCAGTTCGATTGTCACACTCCTCTGAGATGCCTTCACTGACAACTACCTTATATTAAATTATGTTATGTTATGTTATGTTATGTAATGTTATGTTATGTTATGTTACGTTATGTTATGTTACGTTATGTTATTTATTGTCTGTCCCCAGTGGGAAGGTAAGCTCTGAAAAAATGGGGCAGGTGGACAGGGAGGATTTTAATTTTATTCACTCCTGTATTCCCAATTCCAAGAATACTGCCTAGCACATATTAGGCACATGTTAGTTTTAGTTCAATGGATTAATTAATGGCAGAAAAATAAAATAAATGCGTTTCAAAGAAATTTTAGAAAGTATTATTGAGATGGAAGTACATGGACTTCATGTGTTTAAAGATAAGCAGCCAATCTCAGGTAACTTTTTCAATATTAAATCATAGGTCTTAAATGCACAAAAAGCTCAGGTAATTTACAATAGCTATTCAAGCAAACCTTATATCACCTGCATACTACCACATGGTTCCAAGTTCAGTAAAATCACCAAAAAGTCACTTGAGATCAGTATCTCCAAACTAAACAATGCCAGGTCTGAAACCTCAAATGCAAAACATATATTCCCAGGCAAGGATAAATTATATATGATGTTGGTTCAGATCACTGTCTTTGATTGTCTTCAAGTTTATAGCTGTCAGTGAGTCCCTTCTACAATTAAAATGGTTGCATATATCTCATACAAGGATCTTTGTGAATATTCACGAATTTAAGACTTGAAGCAGGATAAGGAGCATTTAGATGAGTGAGAAAAATATTTTTAGGTGAAAATATACTACAGTTGGCTAACTCTTTGTAATATCTCATTGAAACAAATAGTCCTTATCACAAAAGTCTTTCTAACATTAAAATTGTCCAAATGTGAATAAGCTTTCCCAGAGTGATACCCAGTTTCCCATTTCCAAATTATAAATCATAATTTGAATCATCTTTTGGGACACTGTAGAAGCAATTGTTGAATCTAATTTTTTAATTAGATCAAAGAATTCCTATTTTATCACAAAATAATGTACTGTGTTAGACTAATTCTTTAGGACATTAATATTAAAAATAAAAAACTTTATTTTTGTATAAAACTTTAAATTGTATATGGTGTGAGGTATTATTCTAATTTCACTGTTTTACATGTAGCTGTCTAGTTTCCCATTTGGTGTCTAGTCACCATTTGTTAAAGAGACTGCCTTTTCTCCATTGTATATTCTTCCCTCCTTTGTTGTAGATTAACTGATCATAGGTGTGTGGGTTTATTTCTGGGCTCTCTATTCTGTTCCATTAATCTACATGTCTGTTTTTGTGCTAGTACCATACTGTTTTGATTACTGTAGCTTTGTATTATAGTTTGAAACCAGGGAGTGTGATACTTCCAGCTTTGTTCTTCTTTCTTAAGATTGTTTTGGCCATTAGGAGTCTTTTGTGTTTCTACACACATTTTAGAATTATTTGTTCTAGTTCTGTTAAAAATGCCATTTGGTGGGCTTCCCTGTTGGCGCAGTGGTTAAGAATCTGCCTGTCAATGCAGGGGACACGGGTTCGAGCCCTGGTCTGGGAAGATCCCACATGCCGCGGAGCAACTAAGCCCGTGAGCCACAACTACTGAGCCTGCACGTCTGGAGCCTGTGCTCCGCAACGGGAGAGGCCGCAACAGTGAGAGACCTGCGCACCGCGATGAAGAGTGGCCCCCGCTTGCCACAACTAGAGAAAGCCCTCACACAGAAACGAAGACCCAACACAGCCAAAAATAAATAAATAAATAAATAAATAAATGCCATTGGTATTTTAATAGATTGAATCTGAGGATTGCCTTGTGCAGTACTGTCATTTTAACAATTCTTCCAATCCATGAACATGGTATATCTTTCCAATCTGTTTGTGTCATCTTCAACTTGTTTCATCAATGTCTTATAGTTCTCTGAATATGTGTTTTTTACCTCCTTAGTTAGATTTATTCATAGGTGTTTTATTCTTATTGATGTGAATGTAAAGAGACTTTTTAAAAAGATTTTCCTCTAGTGTATTTATTTCAGTTATTATACTCTTCAACTCTGGTTCTTCTTTATTTTTTCTCTTTGTTAAACTTCTCACTGTGCTCACTCATTCTTCTCCTGAGTTCTTTGAGCATCTTTATGACCATTACCTTGGACTCTTTATCAGGCACATTGTGGATCTCCATTTCAGTTAGTTCTTCTGGGGTTTTATCTTATACCTTCATTTGGAACATATTTCTCTGTTGCCTCATTTTGCCTAATTTGCTGTTTTTACTTCTACGTGGTTGGTAGGTTGAATACCTTTCCTGATCTTGGTAAAGTGGCCTTATGTAGGAGACATCTTAAGGGGTTCAGCACTGCACTTTCCTCTGGCCACCAGATCTATATGCTCTAGGGGTGTGCTTTATTTGGGCCATGTGGGCCTTTTTGTTGTGGGACATGTGGGCCTTTTACTGTGGGCACACTGGTAGGTGTGGCTACCCCACCACCAAGTCCAATTGGTTGCCAGGTCCAGCCTTGTGCACAGGCTACTGGCCACAGGTAGGTAGGACCGCAACCTGGTACACTGGCTACACAGCCAGGGCAGTCTCAATCCTGATGCCAGCCCACAGGTGGGCAGGGCTGGGTCACTAGGAACTGGCTGTGGAGCCCCAGGGGACTCTGGAGCTAGTGCTGGCCCACTGGTGGATGATGCTGGGTCCTGGGGTGACTGGCTGCAGAACCAAGATTCCTACGGCTGGTGTCAGCCTGATGGTGGGCTGGCCAGTTCCTGACAATGCTGCCTGTGGGATCAGGGGTGTCCAGACCTGGTGTTGGCATGCTGGTGGGTGGTTCCAGGACCCAGGGTCTCCCAGAGTGGTGTACCAGACTGCTGGTGGTTAGGCCAGGTTTTGACATGGCTGGCTACAGTTCTGTGGTAGTCCTGGGGCTGGTGTCCACCTGCTGGTGGGCAGAGCCAGGTCCAGGGGTCTCTGGTTGTGGAGCTCAGGGGTCCTAGTACTGATGCTTGACCACTGGTGGGTAAGGTCAGATCCTCGGCCCTCTGGTTGGTGGGGCCAGGTCCTCAGGTGGTTGGGGACCCAGAGGGTCCTAGAAGAGCTGACCTGCTGGTGGGTGAGGCCAAGTACCTGCCCAGCAAGCTGCTTGGCCTGGGGCATCCCAGGATTGCTGCCAACCGGTTGGTGGGCAGGGCCAGGTTTCATCACTAATGAGCTAGAGAGAAGATCCAAAATTGCACTTCCCAGTACCAGTGCCCTTGTGATAGAATGAGCTCCCCAAAATAGCTGCTGCCAGTGTCTACATTCCCAGGGTGAGTCCTAATTGCCTCCTGCCTCTATGGGAGGCTCTCCAAGATCAGCAAGTAGGTCTGACCCAGGCTCCTCTGAAATTACCACTTCTGCCTTGGTTCCCAGAGCGTGTGACATTTTGTGTGTGTCCTTTGAGAGTGGACTCTTTATTTTCCTCAGGCCTCTGGCCCTCGTAAAAGTAAGACCCCACTGGCGTTCGAAGCCAAATGTTCTGGGGGCTCATCTTCCCAGTGCAGGACCCCTGGGCTGGGGAGCCCAATGTGGGGCTTGGACCCCTTGCTCCTTGTGGAGGACCTCTACAATTGTAACCATCCTCCCATTCATGGATCGCCAACCTCAGGATATGGGTCTCGACTATACCGTGTCTCCACCCCTCCTACCCATCTGATTGTGGTTCTGTCTTTATATCTTTAGTTATAGAAGATCTCTTCTGACAGTCTTCAGGTCATTCTTATCAACAGTTGCTCTATAAATGTTTGTAACTTTGGTGTGCCTGTGGGAGGAGGTGAGCTCAGGGTCTTCTTACTCCACCATCTTGGCCACTCCTCTATTTGGTGGTTTTTTAAGTCTGCTCCTTAGATCCCAGAGAACAGGGTGGTTTTTAAGCAGCTGTATCTCTGAACTGTCCACCCCATTTCAAGCCAAACCATCTTAAATTTTATCTCTTTTAAGTATTAGGTATCTGCCTAAGACGTTATTCAAAAACAAAAAGGGTTTGACAGCTTAAAATAAACATACAATATCTGTAAATATTTTCTTTCAAAATCACCCAACAAAATTGTGTTTACTTGTCATGGTAGTGTCAGTTTACTTTTATGCTATTTTACCTGCAAAACACACATATATTTGGACTGTTGTGCTGAATAATTTATGTTAAAATATCTGCTTTATAATCTAAATCCAGAATATATCCATTTCTGTATCTTCTATTAAGCTAATCATGCTTCTTTGACCCATTTGTAACTTTAAATTTGATGATCAGAATATCTTAATTTTAATTATAATAAGTATATTGGTTGATACAAGTTTTATATATATCATATATTTCAATAATATATGTATTACTGAAACACTTCCTTTTGTATTACAATTTTAAGAAACCAAGACAAATACATCTGACAGCGAAATTTCCCTGCATAGGTTACAAATACAATATGTAAACTTATTAAAACCTGTAAAATGAATATTACTTGAAATAAAAGTTATTTTTAATGTCAGACTGCTAATTAAATAGAAAAACCAAATTAATGCTCTAACTAATGAGCAGAAACATGAAAAATAAAGCAACAGTATTAGACAGCACACACTCTAAAGTGTTTCTGTCACAAGACCTTACTACAATCCAGTCCTGAGAAAATGCTAAGTAAGATACAGCCTAATTAAGCTGATAAAAAGACAGTGTCCCCAAAATGGGTGGTAAATTACAAATGTTCATTTTGAAGTACCTGGGAGTAAATACAGAAAGTGCAATCATGTCATCACTTTGTAAAAATATGTATAGTGGAAATAATAAACACGATGATAATTTATGATAATGACAATTCGTACATTAAATAGAGATGTTATATGAGTAGAAGGTAAAGATTTTAAGAACCAAAAGTCTACATTACATACAACATAAAAATGAATGGGTAAAAATTCATTCTAAATAAGCTTCCTTTTCCCTAACATTTGCCCCCTGGTTTGTACTGTAGTATTTACACTTGGTGGTCAGGCCACATCACAGCTCCAGCAATGTAACACTTAGCAATTTTACAAATTTCAATATACTCAGCACTCAAGTAATAAGGGGCCCAAATCACCAACTCCATTTAACACTTTTAAATAAACAATACATGGTTTGGCAATGTGAGGGTTTTCTTTCACTTCTGCTTTAATAAAGTGGTCAACAGAATGTTATTCGTGCAATTTACAGTCTCCCAGTAAGTGTGAAAGATTTTAGGTTAAAGGTATCTTTAAAATACAGTTTCTTCTTCACCCCAACTAAACAAGGAAGTGAGATCCTTAACTGAAATGTTTTTATTCAATATTACTGCATTTATGGTTAAGGTTTTAGCAGCATTTCTATCCAAATAGCCTTGTTTTAAAGACTAAAGAATTATGTTTCCAAAAAACAATGACAAATTTAAATGTGAGATACTCAAAGTGTTTTTAAAAACATGAATTTTCTTCAATTCATGAACATTTAAGCAAAAAAAATTCAATTAAAGATGCATTTAAAAGTGCAACAGGGAATTCCCTGGCGGTCCAGTGGTTAGGACTCTGCGCTTTCACTGCTGAGGGCCCAGGTTCAGTCCTTGGTCTGGGAACTAAGATCCTGCAAGCTGTGTGGCACAGCCAAAAAAAAAAAAAAAAAAAGTGCAACAATACAAAGATTTGCTAATCTTTCTGATATTTGAGAAAATTACCCAATGTTGATTAGGTGTACATTGCAAAATACATGATAATTTGTTTATATTTGCTCCAGGACTTCTTTTGCCATAACACATCAGTGCTATCCACAGATCTAGAGAGAAACAGATGGAGGAAGAGAAAAATGTGTTATGAGCTTACCCCTAAATCATTTGGGGCATCCACTGACTCAATCTGCCAGGCTCTGGTTTAGTAGTTCTTTGCCTTCACCTTAGATTGAGCTGATCTATTTATGATCTAAGGTTGGTGAAAGGGGTTAGGAAGAAGCTGAAAAGGCAATGAGAATAAAAAGAAGATTGGCTGATCCTCTTACTCTGACAATAGCATCAGCAAAGCCAGGCACTGAGTTAGCATTGAGACACTAGTGACAGCAAAGAACATCCTATTTTCTCTTCTAAAAAGTTCAAACTATTCAAAAGTAGACTAGACTCAACAGTTGGCCAAATTATATTCCAAAAGGTTTAGACTCAACTCAGTCTTCATCTTCTTTCTTTTTTTCCCCACATTTTCTGTATATTCAGCCCAGGGTCAAAAATCCCAAGCTCCACTGCCCGTAGAATACTCAAGAAAAAATGAAACCCGCTCTCTGAAATGGAAATGTATGGAGACATACAAAGGTATCACTGTTGCGATTCAGTCTTAGTGTTTTGAATACTGTCACTGATTTGAGTGGAGATGGTCTGAAGTTGATTCCCAGTCCTCCCATCAACAATAAAAGAAACCATTAATGGAAGTCTGCTTAACATTGGCCTGTTTATTTCTATGTCAACACAATTCCTTCAAGTTAAAGGTGATAAAAAGGAACTCCAACCTCAGTCAAATTGATTCTATAGATTTAACTACCAGTTTACAGTAAGTCAAAAGACAAAAAAAGCATGTTAAATTATATCACAGGGAAACAGCCAAATACAGAAAGTAAATACTAAGACATGAAAATTGAAAGAAAAAAATAAAGAGGGAAAAGAAACAATTCTAGATAAAACAAACATTATAAATATATATATATATATATATATATATATATATATATATATATCAAATATAGTTTGTTTTGATCTTGATTTAACAAACAAATTTATTTTGGGGGTTAGAAATATTACTGAAGCAAAAACATTCTTTTCTTCTTACATTATTTTCCTTTATTAATTCTACCAAATTTATACTTGTACACTTCTTTTTTTTCCTATAATTATATCTGTCCTCTGAGACATTGACTATACCCATTGGACAAGATAGACAAAATTTGGGGGGAATGTATCCATGAGGCGAAAAGATTTCCAAAGCAAAAATACATTTTTGTGGCTAAACCAATCCTTGTACAGACAACAGGACACTATCAGTGGTTGATCTTTGGTGCTTAAGGTTAAGCCCAGCATTTATATAGCTGTGAATTCCCTTTACAAATAGCTGCTCTGTCAGGATTTGTCCTGTCGTTAATCAGTTTCATTTCTGATCAGAGAGCAAGCGTGGGGATTTAGATCAGGACAGAGTACTTTACTGATCCTTCCATTTTTAGCCTAAGTACTCTGGATATTATATGATCATCTATTTCACCATTTCCTTCCTACCTTCAACATTTTTTAGGGTTTACATTTAAATATATCCTACTTCTGTATAAATTCGACTTATTTAGCAGAATGGTGCAGATATGGGCATAAGATAAAATGAAAGTACCCACAAATATGTATAAGGTGTAATTTTAGCATTGCTATTTGGAGAGTATCTGTTCAACATTCTCTACCACTGAGTAGTTTAGACAAAACTTCCACTTCCACTTAGCATTTGTTAATGGTTTTTAGTTAATATGGTTTTTGTTAATTATATGAGAAGCTAAATGTTTTTCCTAAAAGTAGTGAATAAAATACAATCTTCCAAGCCATGCATGAAAATCAACCCTATAACAGCATCATAATTCATGCTTTTTCTTTTTTTTTTCCGTCTATTGGCATACAGAGTTTATATGGGTAGAAAATGAATATTAAATATGTACACTAATTACCCCACTTAGGTATTGTTGGTAGTTACTATTTTTAAGATAAAATCTTATCCCTCTCTTTAAGTTTTCCTAAAATCTGGGAAACCCTAAATCGTACAGAAACAAATTAGTGTTTGTTTCTTCCAGTAAGTAGGTGGTTTGATTTCCCAGAGGGCAGGTGGTGAGTGCAGGGAGGAAGTGAGGCAAGACTTTGTGGGAATTACCCGAGCCTTAAAGAAATTTAGAAGGTTTGGAAGTTAAATAAGGTTCAAGTTGGTTCTTATTGTGAGCATCTAAACTGTTTTGCCCTTCCTTGGTGAAGTGCCATAAAGTCAGGTGTGAATAGACTGTGAAATGGGCTTTTCTTGTGCAGCAAGCTTCAGCCAAATGGTGATCTCATTTAAACACATATGGCAGCAGCCTGTTTTGTTGGAAAAGTTTTGTGTGTAAACCTGGGGAGCTGATTAAATGGAAATAATTCCTAAATTGTATTTGAATTATGGGATAATTCTTAATTTTCTTTATATTAAGGCTTTGTTTCATAGTCTTAATTAGTAAAGCTTTGAGATTTGAGAGATATTTACATACATTCATAAAAGAATATATTTCAATTTAGTATGTTAAAATCTTTTAAATATTAGTAAATACATACAGAATAAGAATATAAAATCTAACTAGAAGAGCATCAAAATAATGACAAAGAGTTGAGTATGCATGAATAATGAGTAATTGATCACTAATTACAGAAATGACTACATATACAACTAAGGTTGGCATTTTCAATTAAGAAAACAAAAAAAAAGCAAAATGAATGTTCATGGGAGTTTTTTTTTAAGTGAATAATTCATATTGGGGTTTCTATTTTATAAAATGAGTACATGCTTATAAAAATACAGATAATAGCTATTGTAATGATAAGTAATATATATTAAATGACTTGTATACCCCGCGTGCCTTATATCATTGCATTAATTCTCACAACCACTTTATGAGGTAGCTATTATAATAATTTAACATTTTAAAAATGAGGAAACTGATTCTCACAAAGGTTGACTTTTAGGCAAGTCACACAGCTAGTAGGTGGCAAAGCTGGGATTCAATTCCAGGTCTCTTTGACCTAATAATCTAAAACCTACTATGGAGTAGGAAAAAAGAAAATAATAATAACCTACAATACTACCATTCTGATATAGATACATATATAGCCAGACCCACATACAAATCTCTATAAATTCAGTAGGAGTAAATGGTATTTATTATTCTTTTAACTTAAAAGTAAGTTTTCTTATGGCTCTCCCTATTCCCATATATCAAGTATCTAGTGGGAAGTGTAATTTAGAAAAACTTTATCAAATCAAGATATTCCAATTCTTGATTGAAAAGCCTGTACTCTTTGGGAACACATAAACATCTGTTGGAGGAGATAAGATTGCTGATTTTTTTTCTTTCTCACAGACAGTAAAAAGTACAGACCTTTTGTGTTAAAACATTAAGCTCGTTTCTTGTTTGGTCCATTTTATGGATCTGCATCCATTAATGACGTTCTTACCAGCTTGAATAAAGACAGTCTAGAAATAGCACGTAACTATATAAATCATCAGGTTTGAGTTTCTTGGCCTTTAGCATGGTCTACTTCTCCCGGATCTTGGCTACAATAGGTCCTGAATTCATACCCTCCACAAAACCTGGGAAGAATGTTGGGTTTTTACTACACATTAAATGTTGCTTCTTGGGTGTTTAGAAGAATAAACAATTTCAGCACCACAAGACTGAACTCCTCATGCTTAAAACATCTGATAACTTCTCAAGCCAGGCTCTTGCCACAAATTGTTGATGAACCTGAACTGTTCAAGCTCAGTGTGATGGTTAAGATGGTGCACTGATTCTTGGTCATGGTCCACAGAAGTCCAGGTGAAGTCTGGCTAGAACCCTTGCCAGAACACTCAGGATCTTAGGAGATGCTAAAATTCAGAGAAAGGACATGAGGAGTTTGAATATACTTACGTGTTTTGAAGAAAGAGCATTCTTTGCTTTCAAAACAAGTTTCAGCAGTATAACACTGATGCTTGTGAAGTTATTTTATGAGCGAACAGCCACACCAACCATTTATACTTAAAAAAGGTATGTAGATTTATTTTGTCTTAACACTTGAATTTTCTGCTTAAAGAAACACCTAAAAATTTATAGCATGAGTGAAAATCTAGAAAACTGGAGGGGAAAGCATTATTGTACCAAAGTTTTCTTAAATTGCATTAGTTTTTTTTTCATTACTAGTAAAGTTTTCTCTATCATATCCAATGAAATCAAAGCATTTCTGACACAAACACTAATTAACAAATGAGTACAACTATATAATATTTTACTGGACTGTATACTTTCCCAAGAAAGTTAGCAGACAGTGGTAGGAAAAGTCAGAGGCCTCGACCTAAATTCTACTTCCCCCACTGAATCTTGAGGACCAATAAGACAGTAGTCTACTTTATTTCCCCCAATTTTAAAGTAGGTACAATTCGCTAATTTTTACCAATGTTATAAGGGATATGAGAAACAAACCTGTCACTTTTGTGATCAAGGAGAAGGATGGCAGCACCCTTCTTACTGGGCTCAAATGTTTGAGAGAATAAAGTGAGCAAAAAATAATGATAATAATTCTCTCCATTGATTTCACCACAAAATCACCATATCATGAATAACCCCAAAACCATCAAAGTGAATCCATGAAGGAGTTGATCTCTTCTTTCCCTCATCTGGCCGAAACACCAGTCCAATGTTTTGAAATGGGAAACTGAAAAATTAGCCATTGATGGGCTATGGTTATAAATGTATCGAATATTTAGATAAATGAAAACATTTGGTTCTCTTTCTTAATTTTTCAGGTTTTATTAGAACATTCTATTTCACATTCGCTATCACTTCAAAGCAGAAATAAATATGGCAAGACAGGGATATGGAAGCTTCCAGTTTGGAAAACTAATAATTTCACTAATTGACCTTGTAAGTCCCCCTCAAATCACTCTCCCCAGACAGGACTTCAATGTGAGTGGAACATGTATATTCAGTGCCCCTTGTTCTGATAGAAATAGCCTCTCCCTGAAGAATGGGGAGAGAAAAGGGGCAGAAGCCACCTTCTATGGGTTTATATAATTGTGTTTTCTGACCAACATAAAATCACTGAATGATTTCTTCCCCTGTTCCAAAGTTCATCCCACATATTCCCTTTAGAAATGCTTAAATCAGGATTTTACTTTTTTCACCTACTTTAGAAAAGGTATCACTTTCATTTTTATGGGAAATCAAGTAAATGTCATATGTTTAGTATCAGTCATCTACTCTTCTGTAATAGAACATGTCCAACCAAAATATATGCATGAGATGCTTTCCTGTATGAAACAGAGACTCAGATACACAAATTCCATTGACAACTAATAACATCTGTCATAAAAAAGGACAGATCAAAACAGGTATCCAGATAAACACATCTGTCTTTTTCTGAATTATTGTCACTATCAATGCCATTATCTATTGTTCTTCTGCACTATCTTCTTTTCTTCTATATTAATAGATACCTTATAATTTAACCTGTCATTTGCACTAAAAACAAAAAAAATACTCAAAATTAGAAGAGGGGAGACTGTCAGTTTGATCACCAAGTCTTATGATGTATGCCACTAGAAATTCTCATTAAGTCTTTTTTATAATTATTAAATGTTATCACAATGACTGTGACATATATAAAGAGTTCATAGTTTACTGAGTGTAACTAACTGGGTTTAGCCTTGTGTTATTTCTGGTTTTTTTTTCTGGACTTACTGACTTTTAAGAAGGGGAAGAATATGGGAAATAAATGTAGTGAGGCTGTTTTTACTCACCATATAATTTCAGAAAATTAATCTTTTAATAGAAAATACCACATCATGAAGGGATAGTCTCCATATATCATTCTGTTAACAATTTCATCAGGTACCAAAGTCCCACTACAAATTCAAGGCATCCTATTTGTGACAGATGAGTTTCTCATCTTTTCAATGTGGATTCCATCCTCCTTCTCCTACAGGTGGTAAAATTTACAGTGAGCAATTGCTGCCTTAAGCCAGGTTGTGCATAAGTCAAGCTCAGAGTCAAAAATAGGACACAAATCTCCTGACCCCTAACCTCCTCCTCTATCCACAGCACTGATTTTTCTCCCTGCTCCATGGTGGCAATAGTGGGCATAGCCAGATGCCAAGGTTTTGTTCCTTCTGTCATCAAGAAATAAATTTCACGGTTAAGGGAGCTCAGCCGGTCACTGATTGCAAAGCACTTTGAAAATGGAAAACCAAATACAGTGTAAGTGCTAGGTGCTGCTATTATTCAGAAGGTAAGAGACTGAGTGCAGAGCTATCATTATCATCATTTGGACCTGGGATACAGAAGAATTTGGGAAGGGAGGCAGAAGGGGCCATAGGTAATATGATTGAGCAACATGAAGAAATTTCACTAAGAAAATTTAACATATTTTCTGAGGCATGAAACCCTGAAATAATAACTGGGAGCTTTGATTATATTAATAGATAAGTAGCATTCTGATTCCTAAATATTTACAGGGAGTAACAGAGCAATGATGAACATATAGAAACTTTATTTTCCCATGCCACTCTACAAATAAGAAACACACTTCTGAGGGGAGAAATGCAGTAATCCTTAAAACAGAAACTTTGGCGAAGGAACTAGCAAATAGTGTAATGAATGACTCATAGTACTTAAAATAAGATGTTTAAACAAATTCCTCCAAAATTCTCCCAATGAACATGGAACCTCTTATTTAGGGAAAATTGATACTACTATAGCATAGTCATAAATAAAGTTTCAGACAGCCAGCTTTATCACCCTTAGCAAAGAGCTCCCAGGAGTGACTGGGAGTAATGCAAGTCAAAAGTGACAAGTCATTTTCATCTTAATCTCTCAACTTTTGTTTATATTACTCCCTTTCAAGCATGACCTCCCTCTTTTATTCCATCTACCTAACTTTGCTCCAGTTTGAAAGCCCAACCAAAACCCCCAAATCCTCAATGAAGTCTTCACTGATCAGTTTAGCTCACACTAAAGGCTCCCTTTGATTTGCTGGTGGTAGGCAGTGCCTAACATTGAAATATTTTTCAGCTTTTTAAAATAATTTTTAAATATATAAAAAAAGGAAATGAATAGTTCAGTAACTACCCATATATTCACCACCCAAATTTAACAACTGACGTATTTTCTGTATCATTTATTTTGGGCTAAGCTTTTTCAAAATAATTTGTAGACGTAACAATACTTTAAGTACATCAGCATACACCTCCTAAAAGTAAATATATTCTGCATAGTCGTGGCACCATTTTCATACTTATGAAAATTAAAAATGATTCTATTATCTAAAATCAAGTCTATATTAAAATTTGTGCAATTTCTACAAATAATGTACCTGGTGTTGTTGAACTAGAGGATCTAATTAATATTCATGCTTTATATTAGGCATTTGGTTGTTATGGGTCTTTAGCCTTTCCTTTTTTTTTTTTTTGGTCAAGAAATGTTTACTCACTTAAAAATCTTTTTGAAGGTACTCAAGCAAGGATGTTTAATAATAAAAATAACTTTTAAACTTGGTAAACCTCTAGAAAAATGTCAAAAAAGGTAGACACATTTACTAATATCAGCAATGAAAGAGAAAGCACCTTTAAAGACCCTTCAGATACTATCAGGATAATAAGAGAATATTATAAAAAAATGTATGCCATAAATTCAACCGTGTAGCTGAAATGAACCAATTTCTTAAAAGATACAAACTACCGAAGTTCATACAAAAAGAAATAGATAACCTGAAAATATATATAGATTAATGAAATTTACGATAGTTAAAATCCTTCCAAGAAAGTAAATTCTAAGCCTTAATAATACCACTAGAAAATTCTACCAAACATTTTAGAAAGAAATAATGTTAATTCCACACAAACTCTTCTAGTACCTAGAAGAGAAGGAAGTACTTCCCAATGTACTTTATGAGGACAGCATAATCCTGAGAAAGGCATTACAATAAAAGAAAACTGCAAACTAATATCTTTCATGAACATAGACACAGACATACTCAAAAAATTAGCAAACCAAACCCAGCATTATATCAAAAATATATTAGTACTTACAATACATTAAATGTAAAACATTGCAATACCTCAATTAAATGACTAAGATTGTCAGACTTGTTTTAAAAAATAAAAAATATATATGCCTCTTATAAAAAAGACATCTTAAATAATACACGACACAGAAATTTTGAAAGAAAAATGATGGAAAAAGAAACACCATGTAAACACCATCCAAAATAAAGCTGGTGTTGTTATATTAGTAACAACAAAGTAGGCAACATGTATTACCATAAAACAAGAGCAAAATCACATCATAAAAAGGTCAATCCACCAGAAGATATAAAAATTCTAAATTTTACTGCACCAGTGTCATGGGTTCAAAATACATAACTAAAAAGAAAAAGAGACAAATCCATAATTACAGTGGGGGCTTTAACTCTTTGTTTTTAATAACTAGATAAAGCAGAAGAAAAATCAGAAAAGATATAAATGATCTAAACAAAACAGTATAAAAAGTTGCCCTTATTTTCATATATAAAACACTGCAGACAATAATAAAGAACACACATTCTTAGCAAATGGTCATATTTGCTGAGATATTAGTTCATAAAGCAAGTCTCAAATATTTTTAAAAACTGAATGCATTCATGGGATGTTTCTGACAACAGTGAAATTAAGTCAGTGAAATTACCAAAATGAAGAAGAAATACAACAAGGAACACACATACGCATCATTCGGAAATAAACCACAGGCCAAAAAAACAATTAAAGACACAAGGGGAATTGGAAAATATTTAGACCTGAATGATAATGAAGATAGAATCTATCAGAATTTGTGGACTGTAACTAAAACAGTGCTTAGAGAAGAATTTTACGGTCTTAAACGCATATAAAACCAAAGATTGAAACTCTACAATCAAAATATCCATCTCTGGAAGTTTAGAATTTTTTAAAAAAACAGCAAATGAAACCCAAAACAAGTTAAATGAAGGAAATAATGAAGATGAGGGCAGAGACTCATGAAATAAAAAAAAAAAAGCATTCAAAATACAAAATCAACAAAATTAAAAGCATGTTCTCTACTTTTAAAAAACTAATAAAAAGTAGGCACTCTCTAACAGGACTGTTCAGCAATTATTGTTAGTAGTCGAAATTAAAACATATCACTATAAATCCCACAAGTACTAAAAAGATAAAAATTAGGTTTTATGAACAACTTTATACCACTAATAAAAAGGATTAAATCCTAGGAAAAAAAACAATCCAATATAACCAACACAGTAAGAAACAGAATCTATAATTTTAAATCTTCCTAAAAAAGAAATCTATCTCTAGGACCAAAATCTTAAAATACCTGTCTCACACAAACTCTTCCAGAATAAACTTTCCAACGTCTTATGAGTTGAATAAAATCTTTATAAAAATAATTGGCAAAGACATTCAAGTAAAGAAAACTATAGGAAAATGTCTCTAGTAAACATAGATGAAAAATCTTAAAATAGCAGCAACTTAATGCTGCATTATATTGAGTGGATAAGACAACACAATGAAGTGTGATGATTCTAGGAATGTAAGATTGGTCTAATATTGAAATTCAATCTGTAATTTACTACAATAGCAGAATAAAGATGAAAAATCATATAATCTTCTCAAGAGAAGTAGAATACACCTTTCATAAAAGTCAACGCCATTTTAACCCTCAGCAAACTAATCAAAAAAGGGAACCTCCTTATTCTGATAGTTTCAACAAACTTACATTCAAAGATGAAATAAAGAAAGCTCTCATCCTGAGATTCAAATTAAGACACGAATACCACTATTATCCCTTCTATACAACATTCTTCTGGTGGTGCTAACCATTAAAATTAAGAATTACAAATAAATAAAATATGTTAACTTTGTACCATAAATCTCTCCCCAGATTGATTCATATATTCAACAAAAGCCCAGGAAAAATGCTAGTCGTTTTTTTTCTTGGGTTGGCATTTGACAAGCTGTTCCTAACTGTATACAGAAATGCAAAGGGCCAAGAAAAGACAAGATAATTTTGAAGAAGAAAAGCAAAGCTGGAGGACTTTCAAGACTTATTAAAGTTACAATAATCAGAGTGATGTTCAGCTAGGTAATATACCAGAGAAATTAGAAACAGACGTACACTTATATAGTCACTTAAATCATAATAAAGATTACACTGCAGTACAATAGGGAAAGATTAGTCTTTTCAATAAATGGTGTTGAGTCAAAGGAAAAATATGTATATTAATCCCCACCTCACACTATAATTCAAAACTGATTCAAGATAAACTATAAATCTAAATGTGGAAGATAAAGTAATGAAACTTCTAGAACAAGCAGAGGGAAGTATCTTCATATTCTTGGAATAAGCAAGAATTTCCTAACAAGATCCAAAAGCCCTAACGATAAAGAAAAATGTTATAAATTGGGCAACATTAAGAATTTGTGTTCATTAAAAGACTGTTAAGAGGATGGAAAATATAAGCCATGGACTGAGAAAAGATATCAATAGAAAAACATACCTTACAAAAGACTCATGTCCAAAATATACAAACAACACCTAAAAATCAGTAAAAAGATGGAAAAAGCCATGGAAAAATGAGCAAAAAGTGAATAGGTACAACACAATAGAACAATATGGTCAATACGAAAAATGCAATCACAATGAGAACCACTACTTTCGTACCAGAATATCTAAAATTCTTGTTGCTGAGGATGTAAAGCAATAGGAACTCTCATACACTGCTGTTCTCATGGTCTTTGGAAAAGTGGCAGAACCCATTAACACTGAACATATGTATATCCTATGACTCAACAATTCCAGTCCTAGATATATATAACCTCCCAAATGTATGCATATGCAACCCAATGATGTTCATAGGGGCACTATTTGTTAATTCCAAAAAAGTATAGGCTAGGCATTGGGTATATTAACACAATCTATAGCAATAAGCAAGTGCGGACTATTGCTACATACAACAAAAAAACTGAATTCCACAACCTAATATAAAAATAACGTCAGACACACACTAATCTTTTATGGTGTGTGTCTATTCACATATCAGAATAGTGACTGAATTTGGAGAGGATAGTACTCTGGGAGTATGTGAGGGGGGGTGCTTCTGTTATGTGGGTGATTTTCTATTTCATGATCTGGGTGATGGATACACAGTCATGTTCACCTTATGAGAATTCATTAAGCCATACCCTTAGTATCTGTGTACATTTCTGTAAGTCTATTCCTTTACAAAGTTGATCCATAAAGTACAGAACTCTCCCAGCACCCTTAGGTCCCTGACCCTCTGTCCTTTGATCTACTGCCATACCTTCTGTGCAGATGGCCATCAATAAAGTAAGTCACTAGTCCAATGTGTGTGCTTGTTCCAGGTCTCTGAGTACTTCTGGAGATAATATTACAATCCTTGCTCTCCAAGTCATCTTGGCCTCGGCTGGATTCTCAAGAATGCTCACAAAATCCTGTCCTCTCTCCAAACTGGCTCTCTCTCTCTTTTTTTTTTTTTTTTTTAATTTCAAATTATCACTACCTTAACAAATTCACCACTCTACCTCTGTCTTCTTTGCTCATCAGCTGACATTGCTTCCTCTGCTTTCATAAAACAGAAGCACCGTAGAGACCTCTGCACAACACACTCAAAACCAGGAAATTAAGCACAGAAATTGCACCTCTGATAGCAGGAGATACCAGGCTGAGGAGAGCAAACAACCAGTGCATAACTCAAATTCCTCACTTATCAGGTAGTGTATGAGTCTTTCTTTGACTGTATGTGAGCAGCAAGATTCAGTGGGGATCCCACCATAATTTAAAGGACTTGGACAAACAGTCAGAAATAAACAACCTCTCCCTTTCCTCTTCTGCTCTCCCAGTCAAAAAACTTATTTACTTTCCTGCTAATCTTCTTCTTTCCCCCCTTAAAATCTTTTCTCCTTTGTAAGACAAATGCTCTACCTCTGCTTTAGACTCAAGATCCCTCTCAGGATCCAGGATTATCCTCCGCTAATGATTCCCTCTTTGCCTTTTATCTTCAATCTATCTCTTGTACACAGTAAACGGCAAGCATATTTATTCCACTCTCAATTAAAAGGAAAAACTCTGCCTTTCTGTCAATAAAACCCTAGCTTTTATCACATGCCTGAGCTCCAAATCTTTTCATCCAATACCTACTAGATATGCTCAACTTGCATGTTATACAGGCACCTCAAACAGAGCCATTAAGAATCCCTACAACATCTCTGTTTACCTGCTCCATATAACGATATTCCCATTCTTCTGTGCAAGCTGGAAGACTGGAAGTCATCCGTGACTCTCTGCCCTATGCAACCAAAGTCATCAGGTCATGTCAATTCTACCTCCTAAAATCTCTTTCAAATACACCTGGTCAAGTTCATCTGCTGCTAATGATTTAATTTGGGTCTCATTACCTTTAGAAAAAATTCAATTGGGTTAAAAACAAATCTAGCTATACTCGGTTTATAATATGCAAAATGACTCACAAAGTTTGAAAGTAAAAAAAGGGCGCAAATATATAACAGTCTGTACTGTACTATATTCTTACTGTACCATACTTTTAATATGGTATATTTCATTGACATCGATCAACTGAAAAATATTACCTTCTATCCAAGGGCTCATAGAATGGTTATAAAAATGGATGAAATGTTAGTTCACAGGTAAAAAAAAAATCCTCTATCATTTTCAAAAATATAAAATTACATATGTCCCTTTGTACACATACAATAAAAAACAAAATAAGGCAAAATAAATTTTAAGTAACATTAACAAAAAATGTCTCATTATATAAATCTTCAGTCAGTGTCAATTAAAACTCTTTACTAGAGAATACTTAAAAATAATTAAAAGAAGAACACTACAAATCAAAACACAAGACAATGTAAAAGCAGTTAGAAGCAAGTCTTAACACCAACTATTTTCAATGTTAAATGAGGGAAAAAAAGAAAATTAATGAATTGGGCATTCAACTAAATAATAAACACAACATAAACCTGAAACAAACCTAAATAAAGCAATAATTAATACAAATAAAAGCAGAATTTTTTTAAAGGCAGAAAATCAGAACAATTGGGGAAAAGAAATAAACTAACAAAAGTAGCAATAGCTTTCCTGTTTACCATAAATAACTATGTAAAATATAATGATGAGAAGACATCCCATTAATAATAGCATCCATAGACTCTAAATTATTAGGATAAACCTCACACAAAATACAGAATATTCATGTTAAAAACGAACACTTGAGGGACATGGAAGGAGATATGAATCAAAGTTGTGGTATATTATGTTCTTGAAAGAAAAGTTTAGTATTATAATGATGTCAGTTATCTCTGTATTAGTTTTCTATTGCTGCTGTAATAGATTACCACAAAGTTTGTGGCTAAAAGCAACATAAGCGGATTCTCTCACAGTTCTGAAGATCAGAAGTCCAAAGTGGGTCTTATTAGGTTAAAATCAAGGGCTGCTTTCCTTCTGAAGGCTCTAGAGGAGAATCCGTTTCCTTGCTTTATTCACCTTCTAGAGACCACCTGCTTGCCTTGACTTGTGGCCCCTTCCTCCATCTTCAAAGCCAGCAGTGAGACATCATCAAATCTTTCTTCTCTCTGTCTTCTGCTTCCATCATCTCTTTCTCTGCCTCTAACTCTCCTGCTTCCTCTTTCCCTTACAAGGACCTTGTTATTATATTGGGCCCAATTTGGATATACTGATTTAGCTATTCTATACAACTCAACACTTTTTTAACTTGACAGAGTGATTCTAAAGTATAACTGAAAATTCAAACAGATAAAACTAACTTTGAAATTTTATAAGAAAAATAAAAGGAGAGGACTTTCATTCCCAGATATGAAAACATATGGCACCATAATAATTAAGGCAATGTAGTAGTAGAAGAAGAATAGATATATCTTGGAAGATAATTTTTTAAAAAATATATATATATGTAATTAGTACTACAATATATAATAAGAAGTGACATTGAAGATCTGAAGGGAAAGAGCTGATTATTCAGCAGATTACACTGGGAGAACAGGTTAATTATTTGGAAAAAAATGTTGGGACTAAAGTTAGATCTGTACTTCCCACCACACATGAAAATAAATTCATGATGGATAATAGCCTTAAACAACAACAAAAAAATTAAACCATTAGGTTTGAAAGTAAAATAAAAATGAATAGTTATCTTTTTCCTTTATTTCTTCCCCTTTTTAAATGGGGAAGAATTAAAGGAAAAAATCAATAGCTTTGACTACATAAACACATAGACACACAAACTTGCAAACATCAAAAAATGGCAGAAGTAAAAGAAACATAAAAATAATGGAAATATATTTTTTCAATCATAAGACAAACATTTCAGACAGATAAAGAAAGAAAAAACAAAAATCCCATCAGAAAAATAGGCAAAGCAATTGTTATTACTTTGTTAACACTTGTTAAGTGGAGCACAGGGTGCCATCTGGTGAGTCGCAATTTAACGAGAGACCAGGAGAGAAACTGAGTTACAAAAGTTTATTACTCACAGTTCTTGGAGGAAACACCTTGAGGGGCCACATGGGGAAGTGAAGGTAGGATGCAGCCAGAGAGAGACACACACACAATTTGGGGTACATACTTTTATTAGGGTCCATGGGTGGAGTGCTTTGTGGTTCCTGGGCTAAGACCAGATTGGTCAATTCAAACAAAAAGAGTGAGTTTTGATAAGCCCCATGGTGGTCTTATCTAAAGGGCACACAAAGAGAAGGCCCTGGGAGGAAGGGGAGACTGTTGATCACAAGGGCTGTTGGGAAAGTCATATCAGGGACTTATATTTGCTTGTGACTCTGCAGTCAGCTATCTAGGGCACATGCTTGCATGAGGGACTAGTGTCAATTTCAGGTCCCTGCAAGCTGCTTGGCCAAACAAAATGGATGGCAAGGCAGCAACACCAAGGAGTAGCTTAGCTAAATTCTCAGCAGAAATATTAACTGGCAAAATGAAGATGCAAATGATCAACAAATGCATTTTGAAAATAAACTATTCTGCTAATTAAAGAAATGTATATTAAAAATACCTATACAGTGCCATATTTCCCTACCAAATGAACAAAGGTTTTTTTTTTTTTTTTCTTATGGTATTATTCATTGTTTCCAATGAGGAGGAAGAAATAAACACTCATATGCCAATCTAGTATAGATGTAAACTGGTACAAGGTTTCTGGAAGATATTTAAAGGTATTAAAAATTACATACACTTTTAACTCTCTAACGTGAACAGAAATACTTTTAAAGAAGAGTGTTATTTATAACTTCAAAAAAGAAATAATGGAACAACCAAAACTTCCATCAATAATGGATTGGCTACATAATGTTATGTTCACAGGAGTAAATATATGTGGTAATTAAAAATCACATTTTACAAGTATATATTTAAAGACATGGAAAACTGTTCATTGAATATTAGGTGAAAAAGTATGTACATAACTTCCCAAATAATTTTTTAAAGTATATAAATACATTATATTTAAGATAAGGCTAAACAAGAAAATATTAAGAGTGTTTTTCTCTAGATATTAAAGTTTTAGATTTTAATTTTTTTAGTTTTTTTCTTTGTGACTTTCCCTATTTTCATTGTTAGGTTATACAATGAGTGTTAATTATTTTTGTAATCACATCAAAACCAGTAGACTTTGTTTTCAAAACTATCTTAATAATAGAGCAAAAAGAATATAGAACAATTAGACTACCCCCAATCAAGTGTTAAATTTTTTAAACTAATTTTTCTGGCTTTTTCCCCTCTATCTGAAGTGATTCTACCTTAATGTTTAAATTGTTTAGATGCCTCTGGACCCATAATATCTTGCGAAGATCAACCTGGTGTAACCAACACAGATGCAATTTCATGCTTCCTATCAATGAAATTATTTTTTGATATATCTTAGGCAGGATTTGAGGTAAATGTCCCCAGCAAGAATGATAGCTTCAAGAATTTGAGACATTTTCCTATTTCATAACCCTTAGATATTATCACTGGACCCTGGAACAGTGCCATAACCATATTTGTTGTGGATGATAATATAGGCTCAGCTCAGCTCAGCTCCAAGAAGAAATTCTTTAAAATAGACAATAAATGAGAAGGAAAAGTCAGAGAGAGGATAGGGTCCCAGTTGAGTTAATAGTGTTTAAACTTGTACTTAAGCCTTAGTCTGGCTTCTGATACTATATCAGACATAATTCCTCCTTGTGTTGTGTCTACATGGCTTCCCATGATTGCCCTGATTTTCCATAATAATTTCTTCCCCTATGTTTGCAATTTCATATTGATTTACTTTTCAACTATTTTCCCTTTTGAAATCCTTTCTATGCCCACTTACACATAGTTATCTAAAGATGACTGGCCTAGTGTATTTAAGTTTTAAAGTTAAAATTAAAAATCCACTTTGTTTGCTTTTTCTTTATATTGCTCAGCCTACAAACACCTAATATTGAAGATTTTAAGATGCCTTCCAGCCAGTGTATAGCTCATCTGCATTAAGCAAGGGATCAACAGCCTCGATGTGGCTTCCGTAAGAATGACATTCTCACAGTTATGACAGGCAGTCAGAAAGTACTGTAGCACACCCAACAATAGATGCCATAAACGTGATATATGAGGGCAGGAATAAAACACTGATATATAAACAAGACTCAACTTTGGATTATGAAATGAGGGTTTTCTAAGGAACAAACATGGTTATCCTAGGAAAATAAATATTCTATCATGTACTTAGTTGGAGGAAGTCATAATTTTCAGTCTTAATATCAGTTCCCATATTTTTCTCGTATCATTTTCTGAAATATCACCAGAAAACATTTTTACTTCATTGTCCTCCCAATTCCAGAGCTAAACTCTCAAACCTTTAGTAAAAGAGGCCTTTAAGAAACTTGACTTGGAGAACAGTCTCGACCATTGGTGGCATTTACTGCAATATGAGACATTAAACTATTTAATAGGTCAGAAATATTTTTAAACTAAAAATATTCCTTTCTACTTTCCTTTCTTTATCATTACCTCATCTGTGTCTAAATAGAATTTTAGGCTGGGTCCTGTAACCTTAGAGCCTTATACAAAAAGCTATAATTCGTATATGTAACAAAGAACTTTGAGGTTATTGATAAATTGGAACATGATCTAGTTATTTAGAAAGTTTTCCTAATATGCTTGTATGTTTGTTCTTTAAATTCTCCTAATATGTATCTCAATGGTCTGGTCAGTTCTATTGATCAATTTATTCATTGCCAGTCAATTTAATCTGAATAGTGGGTTTGTGTGAATAGACAGGACATAGTCAAATGCAAATTTGGATGTCATCCAGCTAATTTGATCTGGGAACAGAGTAAACAATTACCATTAGTGTGAAGTTTGGGATCT
Source organism: Eschrichtius robustus (assembly GCF_028021215.1). Lineage (NCBI taxonomy): Eukaryota > Metazoa > Chordata > Mammalia > Artiodactyla > Eschrichtiidae > Eschrichtius > Eschrichtius robustus. Next base: position 68,599,555 of record NC_090828.1, read on the forward strand.
GATTTCCGTAGCCAGACTTTCTATATTGGTCAGGGTAAAATAATTGCCAAGTCCTGTGTTTTTTGCTGTGTTGATCTGTTGTATAGACACAAGGGATTTCACTTAGCTTATTCATTCTTCCTCTCTTCACTTCTAGAACATTATGGTTTAAATTGCATCCAACCTTTTGCACATTTGTTCTGACTTCTTTACGTTGTAACTACAATATAGCACACTTGAGGTCAAATCTGTACATTCTAATTACACAGAACCAAAAGCAGACAGGCCCCCTTGCACTTGTGAACCAAATACAGCCAAATGTTTCCATTTGTGAGCCCAAGATTACCGGGGAATTTCAAATATTTCTGTATTTCTCAATGACAAAAAGGGCATGCTTTCAGCATTAAGGCAAAAGCAGTCTTTTTTCAATTTATAAAGCTTGTAATAAAAAATGTTTCTTTGTATGTGCTTGCTCAGAGTCTGGTTTTAAGAATTTCTTACAATGTTTTCAGTAGAAATGTTGTAGCTTAGTTTTGTTCCCTGAAATCTAAGAGGTGAAACTGAATAGCAGTAAAAATTTAACTGACCAGTCCAATTCCACTGACCAAACTAAAAGAAATTTGAGGATGTACAGAAAAGAAGAAAAGAGTGTTAAAAATGTACATTTGCATTTTAAAAGTACATTTTCATCTTCTAAATCTTATTGAAAACAAGGCAATAAGATTTACATGACATAAACATATATGTGGTCAGGTATTTAGGAATAAAAACAAGCCTGGCACTGATTTATGGAATTCTTTGTGCTTTGACGTGACTAAGGGTGAAAGGTTTCTTTTGCTAAAAATAATGACACCCATACCTAAGAAAGCATCTGGATGCTATAAGACTTTGCTAAAAATCAGGCCTGTGACCCTAGTAACCAATCAGTCAGTCCATAATAAGTTTTTCTTTTTTTTCACATTTTTTTGGCATACCCTTCTTAGTCACAGTCTTCTTTTTGAACACTGAGTGTTGGTATATGAAGAAGCTCTTTCATATGTGATGTTCTACATTATAGAACTGGATAGACATTTACGACATAATTTTACTTCTATATAAAGATGCATTTTTTTCCTGATGTTAAATGAGTAACTTGACGTGTATGTGTCAGAGTGTGTGTGTGAATACGTGTTGTCACTGGCAAAAGAGTTAACTTTTCTGGACCTAAGTTTCTCATCTAAAAATATTCTGTATGATTTCAAGGTTCTCCTCTTCTAGTGTGAGTATGTGAGTGGGAGTGGTTGCTGGTGGTGTAGGGAAAAGGAATATAAGGTGTGTATTTTTCACACGTCAATTTTATAGTACTTATAATGTATACAAAGGTTAAGTAAAGTAGTATTTAATTGCATATGTAAGGCACAAAATAAATTAAAAAGTAGATAAAGAACATCAGTCAGCAGGCTTCAAATGCTAAGTATTTCCTACCTCTTTGTTTTCTAGTGAAATTTTGTTCTGAAACTTCATTAGTGAATTTCTGTCCTAGCCATATATTCAGACTCTAAATTTATTGTCCAATTAAATAAATAAATGGTAAATGAATACAACATAAGAAAAAAGAAGTTGTGGAAGGCTGAGATAATTTTCCTGATTTTAGAGATTACAGAGGAAATAAGCAATTTGGGGACTGGTTTTTTTCATGTGAACTTAAAATAGACAAACTAGGATCTCCGGCATTGTTATCCAACATGGAAAAAGGATAAGTTATTGGTAATAAGCTTTTTTTGGGGGGGGGGCCATGCTGCGTGGCTTGAGGGATATTAGTTCCCCAACCAGGGATTGAACCTGAGCCCTGGCCGTGAAAGCACAGAGTCCTAACCACTGGACCACCAGGGAATTCCTGGTAATGAGCTTTAAATGCTCTTTTTTCTTATTTTTTATTTTCTAAATTCAAATCTTTATGTTTTAGCATACATAGTAAGAAACATAAATATAATATACTGTTTGAGTAAGTATAATACCTTATGGTTATCTTAATGACAAATTTTGTCACTAAACCTTGATATCAGAGTTTACATAAAGAATTTTATTTACATATTTCTCTCATACATTCATATACTCTTGAGCAAAGAATAGCTGTCTTGGGCATAAAGAGGCCAGCTTTTTTTTTTTGGCAAGAATTCTCCTTCCAAAAGGATATATTACCAAGCAGGGCAGGAGACACAGGATACTTAAGTGGCAAGATAAAACAAATGAACAGTGATCCCACGTGACTCTCTTACCCATTCATGTATCTATTATTTGTGCATCACCAGCTACATACACAGCATTTTCTTTGAAATCCAGTGTCTGGCATGTTGTAGGTCCTCAATGCATTCATTTAACAAAATGAATTTTACTGAGCACTTATTACACTCTAGGCTCTGGTCCAAGTGCTGGGAATACAGCAGTGAACACAACAGGAAAATTATACCTGCTATAGTGAGTTTAACTGTGGCCTCCAAAAGATAAGTTCATTCTGAACCTCAGAACGTAAACTTATTTGGAATAAGGGTCTTTGAAGACCTAATTAAGGTAAGGATCTCAAGGTGAGATTAGGATGAGTTGTAAATCCAATAATTTTATAAGACAGAAAAGGAGAAGATACAGATAGAAGAAGGCCATGTGAAGACAAAGGCAAAGACTGGAGTCATGAAGCCCCAAACCAAGGAATGCCTTAATAAAACAGAGCAGGAAAATCATCTCGGGCACTCTTAGAGACTGCACATTGTTAGTGCAATACATCTATCAAAGCAGACTATGAATACAGTGAGGTTTTTTTTGGACCCTCAATATACTATTGTCTAATCTTGAACTAAGAGTCACCTAAAACTCCAAAGTCAAAAGATTTTTGACTAGATATGTTGTTATGTGGCCATATCTGCCACTTTCAGTGCTAAGTGTTATATTTTGCAGTCAGTTGTTCTAGCTTTCCAAGATCTTCACAGACCGTGATTTTGATATGAAAAAATATTTACCATCACCTTCAAATATTTTGCCTAGAAATTTAGCAAGTATGCAAATTATGTTCATATCTCATTCACTGGTAAATCAAAGCCCAGTACAGAAAGCTATAGAATACCATTTTCATCCTTACTGTATGTTGACACTCCCTCATTAATCATTAAATTTTGAGTGCAGTCATTTAAACCATTATAAGTCTTCATATGCTATTTTAAAATCCTATTGTCCACAGGAATATCATAGGACTTTGTCACCTGCTAATTTAAATCTAGGTATACGACATTTATAATACTTCTTTGACTTACAGGTTTAATAAACTTTTTGAAAGAAAACTGATTTGACATAGCTTGAATTTCATTCTTAAAACAACTCTGTCTGTCTTCTAATGATTACTACTTCTTACAGATAAGTACTTCTGTCTAAAAATTTACAAAGCATATATTTGATCAACTGAAATAGGAGTTTTCTCAGGAATGTCAGTGTGCTTTTTTTCTTAACCTAACATTTTGTCAAGATTTTTCTAAATAGTATTTTCTCTTATGTAGTTTTCTGGCATCTTTTAATTTGCACCAACATTAAGCAGTATGTATTTAACAAGCTTATCTGCAAGTCATTTCAATATCTTGGAATATAACTCTATAACATTTCTTCTGGAAAGTGAAAAAGTTTGTTATCTATAAAAACAACTCCCTCTGGGCTTCCCTGGTGGCACAGTGGTTAGGAATCCGCCTGCCAATGCAGGGGACAGGGGTTCGAGCCCTGATTCGGAAAGATCTCATGTGCTGCGGAGCAACTGAGCCCATGCGCCACGACAAAAGAAGCCACCACAGTAAGAAGCCCGCACACTGCAACGAAGACCCAAGGCAGCCAAAAAATAAAATAAATAAATTTATTTAAAAAAAAATTTTTTTTTAGTTAATTTTTACCCAGAAATAAGTAAACAGGGGCAACCCATCTGAAAGAATACATAAAATTTTGGCAGAAAAAATACTGTTGTACCAAATTGCAGGGATATACTACAAGAAGAAACAAAGTCAGTTCCACAAGAGAATTACGCACTTTAACTGCAAGTTATGGGACTTCCCTGGTGGCGCAGTGGTTAAAAATCCGCCTGCCAATGCAGGGGACACGGGTTTTAGCCCTGATCCGGGAAGATCCCACATGCTGCAGAGCAACTAAGCCCGTGTGCCACAACTACTGAGCCTGCGTACCACAACTACTGAAGCCCGCGTGCCACAACTACTGAAGCCCGTGCACCTAGAGCCTGTGCTCCGCAACAAGAGAAGCCACTGCAATGAAAAGCCCGTGCACCACAACGAACCATAGCCCCCGCTCGCCTCAACTAGAGAAAGCCCACGTGCAGCAACGAAGACCCAATGCAGCCAAAAATAAATAAATAAATAAATAAATTTTTTAAAATGCAAGTTACTAAAGGAGATTCCGGCAAATTCTGCATATTACTTCAAATGTGCTTTCCTGTCAGGAGGAAGGGTAGAGGTTCAGGCTACTGCTGGGAGAAACAAGGACTGTGATACTTGTAAAGATATAACATTTTAAAGGTTTTATACTAGGCTGAAAGAGATCTTTTCCTCTGACCAGATGAGAGTTCAAGGGGATAAATTTTAGAGGAAAGGGCCCATGTGGGAAAGAAGGAGACAAATTTTCTGGAAGCTGCATTTGCAGCTGTGGACCTACAGCTATGTGGCACGTGTATGTACGTGTGTGTGTGTGAGGAGATTGTGTATATGTGTCTTGCAGGAAGTAGGGTGGGACAAAATACATATGTCTCATCATCATGTCTCATTGAACAGAAGTCCATGGACTTCAATTTTGTTTGTTTTCCCCTCTAATGGCACCTCTAACCAGTTTGCTCCAAAGTAGAGATGCCATCTTGGAATGAAGGGAATTACTTGTAGTGGTCAGAGCATGCCATGAAAAAACAAAGGGCAAACATTTTATGAGAGATTGGGTAGGGAATTCCCTGGCAGTCCAGTGGTTAGGATTCCGTGCTTCCACTGCAGGGGGCGTGGGTTTGACCCCTGGTTGGGGAACTAAGAAAAAATAAACAAAGAGACTTGGTAGAACCACATAACACATCAGGAATATGATTAGAACACACAGCAAAAGTGTCACAAGTAGCTGGCTACTACAACAGAAGCTGTAATAAACACAGATAATAGGCATACATTTCCACTTTCTCCATCCCATTATAAATGACTAGAAAGCCATATATATATGGTTTTATAAAATTTTATAGTTTATAAAATATGACAAGGAGAAAAAATCAATAAACAGACCCCAAATAACCAAAATGATAGAATTACTAGACCACATCCTACAAAAAGCTCCTATAAAACTTGTAAATAATTTCAAGGATGTGAAGAACAGCATGAAAAACACTGAGAAGAGGAATGAAAGATATATGGAACCTCTAGATGTAAAAACTCAATATCTGAATCAAAAAATACAATGGATGGGATTAAGAGTATATTTCACACTGAAGAAGAAGAGGTCAGTGAACTTGAAGACACAGAAACAGAACTATCCAAAGAGGACAAAGAGGAAGCATTATAAAAAACTAAACAGAGCATAAGTAAGCTGTGTGATATGTGTAACTGGAGTACAAAAAAAAAAGTGGGGGGACAGGGATGGAGCTCAAAAACAACTGAAGATATAACAGGTAAAACTTTTTTCGAATTTGTTGACTACTAAAAGCTTACAGATCTAATTTTCTCAATCAACTCCAAGCAAAATAAGTAAGCAGATTACAGATGATAGGTTAGATAGATAGATAATAGGTAGATAGATAGACACACACACACACACCACACCAATGCACATTATAATCAAATTTATGAAAACTGGTCATAAAGAGAAAATCTTAAAAGCAGCAAGAGGAAAATGCATATTACATAAAAAATAAAAATAAGAATTATTGCATACTTCTTAATGGGAAATATACAGGCAAGAAGATAACAGAATGATATAAAATTCTAGATACACTGATAGAATGATATTAAAGTTTTGGAAGGAGAAAAAACTGCCAACTTAGAATTCTATGCCCAATGAAAACAACTCTCAGAAATGAAGGAAAAATTATGATTTTTTCTAGGCAAACAGAAGCTGAGAGATACACTGCCAGAAGAACTGCCTTACCAGAAATGATAAAAAAAAAAAAAGAATGCTTCAGGCAGAAATATAATGAATGATACTAAGCAAAAATTTGGAAGTGACAAATATATGGGTACATATAGAAGAATTTTTCTCGTTTTAATTTCTTCAAAAGATATCTGATGCCTAAAGCAATGATAATAACAATGTATCTTGGAGTTTATAATGTTTGAAGAAATAAAATGAAGGACAATAGCACAAAAGAGGGGATGCAGAAATTGAACAATAGTATTATGAGGTTCTTCCACTATATGTGAAGTAGTATAATATTATTTGAATGTAGATTGTGATAAGTTAAACTCCAGAGAAACTAAACATTCCAAGTAGAATAACTAACAAGCCAATACTAGAGATAAAAAAAGGAATAATAAAAAAAAGTACTCAGATTCAATGCAATCCCTATCAAATTACCAATGGCATTTTTCACAGAACTAGAACAAGAAATTTTACAATTTGTATGGAAACACAAAATACCCCGAATAGCCAAAGCAATCTTGAGAAAGAAAAACAGAGCTGGAGGTATCAGGCTCCCTGATATCAGACTATACTACAAAGCAGTAATCAAGACAGTATGGTACTGGCACAAAAGCAGAAATATAGATCAATATTTCTGCTTGATAGAAAGCCCAGATTTCTGCAGGATAGAAAGGCCAGAGATAAACCCACGCACATATGGTCAGCTTATCTTTGACAAAGGAGGCAAGAATATACAACGGAGAAAAGAAAGCCTCTTCAATAAGTGGTGCTGGGAAAACTGGACAGCTATATGTAAAACAATGAAATTAGAACACTTCCTAACACCATACACAAAAATAAACTCAAAATGGATTAAACACCTAAATGTAAGGCCAGACACTATAAAACTCTTAGAGGAAAACACAGGCAGAACACTCTATGACATAAATCACAGCAAGATCTTTTTCATTTTGTTAACATCTTTATTGGAGTATAATTGCTTTACAACGGTGTGTTAATTTCTGCTTTATAACAAAGTGAATCAGCTATACATATACATATATCCCCATATCTCCTCCCTCTTGCGTCTCCCTCCCACCCTCCCTATCCCACCCCTCTAGGTGGTCACAGAGCACCAAGCTGATCTCCCTGTGCTATGCAGCTGCTTCCCACTAGCTATCTATTTTACATTTGGTAGTGTATATATGTCCATGCCACTCTCTCACTTTGTCCCAGCTTACCCTTCCGCCTCCCCGTGTCCTCAAGTCCATTCTCTATGTCTGCATCTTTATTCCTGTCCTGCCCCTATGTTCATCAGAACCTTTTTTTTTTTTTTTTAGATTCCATATATATGTGTTAGCATAAGGTATTTGTTTTTCTCTCTCTGACTTACTTCACTCTGTATGACAGACTCTAGGTCCATCCACCTCACTACAAATAAATCAATTTTGTTTCTTTTTATGGCTGAGTAATATTCCATTGTATATATGTGCCACATCTTCTTTATCCATTCATCTGTCAATGGACACTTAGGTTGCTTCCATGTCCTGGCTATTGTAAATAGAGCTGCAATGAACATTGTGGTACATGACTCTTTTTGAATTATGGTTTTCTCAGGGTATCTGCCCAGTAGTGGGATTGCTGGGTCATATGGTAGTTCTATTTTTAGTTTTTTAAGGAACCTCCATACTGTTCTCCATAGTGGCTGTATCAATTTACATTCCTACCAAGAGTGCAGGAGGGTTCCCTTTTCTTCACACCCTCTCCAGCATTTGTTTCTAGATTTTTTGATGATGGCCATTCTGACTGGTGTGAGGTGATACCTCATTGTAGTTTTGATTTGCATTTCTCTAATGATTAGTGATGTTGAGAATCCTTTCATGTGTTTGTTGGCAATATGTATATCTTCTTCGGAGAAATGTCTATTTAGGTCTTCTGCCCATTTTTGGATTGGGTTGTTTGTTGTTTTCATATTGAGCTGCATAAGCTGCTTGTATATTTTGGAGATGAATCCTTTGTCAGTTGCTTTGTTTGCAAATATTTTCTTCCATTCTGAGGGTTGTCTCTTCGTCTTGTTTATGGTTTCCTTTGCTGTGCAAAAGCTTTTCAGTTTCATTAGGTCCCATTTGTTTATTTTTGTTTTTATTTTCATTACTCTAGGAGGTGGGTCAAAAAAGATCTTGCTGTAGCAAATGAAGAAGTATACATTTGAGGTAATCTTTAATCATTTATCATGTGAAACTGACAATTTTTATAGGCAGAAACTACTTTCATGCTAAAGAAATTAAATAATATATAAACTCTATGAAATGATAGATGAACTCTGAGCTGATAAAAAAAATACGTCAGAAGGAAAATAAAGTTCAGGAACTAATGTCAAAGTTTAAGAAAACGATTTCTGGTTTCCAGTTCCACATGTTAAGGGGTTTGGAAGCACTCTACCCTAATAAGTAAAAAGCTCAGCAGACTGAAAAATTAACAACTATTCTTGGATCCAAAAGAGAGGGGAAAGACCCAGGGAAAACTACTTCCCCCAAGACTGGAGAGACAGGCGAATACAGGGAGTCAGGGTTTACCTGAGCGGAGATGCACAGTGGAAATTGCCATGGGAACCAAGGCCTGGTTAGGAAAACCTTACCTGGAATTAACAAACTCCTGGAAACTCAGTGTGGATAAGCCTGAGAGTGAAAAACTCCAGGGCAACCCAGTCATAGGCGGGTCCCACACTTCTGTGAGTTTTATCTCCACTATCTCAACCAAGTGCTCACAGTACATAGAGGAGAAAAAAGTGCCTCATGCTTCAAGCAGGAGACGAAAGGGAATCATTTTGAAATATGACACAGCACTCTCTTCTTAACCGGGCCTACCCTTAGGAGAAGCCAGTTACTTAGAGCCTAACCTGCTGGGGGTATTATCAGAGCTAAACTGACCTGACAATGTATACATTTTCTTTTCCTTTCTGTTCTGTTCTTTTCTTTTCTGTTCTGTTCTTTTCCTTTTTTCTTTTCTTTCTTTCTTTCTTTTTCTTTTTTGAGAATCAGGGACTTCCAGATGACATGGTCACTTTTTCCCTTCAGTTTTCACGAATTTCACTTATCTAATTAATTCTTTATTGCTGGTCAAAAGTACTGCTATGGTCTGAATGCTTGTGTCCCCTCAAAATTCACGTGTTGAAATCTTAACGCCTAATGTGATGATGTTAAGAGGTGGGGCCTTTGAGAGGTGATTAGAGCATGACAGTGGAGTGCTCATGAATAGGATTAGTGCGCTTAACAAAGAGACCCCACAGTGCTCCCTAGCCCCTTCCACCATGTGAGGACACAGCAAGAAGTCTATAATCTGGAAGAGGGCCCTTACCCAACCATCTAGCAACCTGATATCAGACTTCCAGCCTCCAAAACTGTAGGAAATAAATTTCTGTTGTTTATAAGACACTCAATCTAGAGTATTTTGTTATAGTAGCCCAAACAGACTAAGGTAAGTACATTCAATAATCACTTCCTATGTTTCCTGACAGATATAACCAATGCTTATAAATAATGAATATCCAAGGCAGATAGATATTCATATAACTGAAAGTAATCTTTACTACTATATTGAAATAGTCATTTCATTTTATGATCTGTACTTCTTAGTCTGAGCAGTCAGAAATCAAGAACTATGGTGAAAAGTTGTGTTTGTACTAAGATGCTACTTTTATTATTTTAGTAATAGTATATTAATCAGGTTACCATATCTAAAACTTCTGAATTTCTTAAACCTTAATGGACTGCTAAAAGTTGAAAGGCATTTTCATTTAAAAATTATAATACACTCTATTTTTCTGAAACAATACTTTTCACAATTGTAATTACATATTATATTTGAATAAGTATTTGTTAAATAATTCTCTCTCTCCTAGATAGTAAGATTACAGAAGGGATGCAGCACATAAATTCAGGTTTTTTGTTTTGTTTTGTTTTGTTTACTCCAGTAGTACCTGGACTATACCTGGAACATAGTACAGTATGTGATGAAAATATTTATTCACTAGATTACCGATTAATAATATCTATCTATAGTCACTGGTTCTGACGGTGTCATGTTCTTATCTCTAAACTAGTTATGGGCAGGGGCTAGGTAGAGAGAGAGGATTGGATGCACTCAGGTTTAGGGATGCATCACATGCTCCATCCTTGGAAGTAATAAGATCAGTCATCTTCAACCAAAGCACATCCACTGGGAGCAGGGAAAAGTTAGTATCCTGTTTGGTTTTCCTCTAGAAGCCAATCTTGAGACAAGGATTCACGTGCAAATAGTTTATTTGGAAGGCAACCTCAAGAAACACTGATGGGGAAGTGATGAAGTTAGACAGGAAGGGAAGGTAGCCAGTAAGTGGTAATTAATTAAGCAAGTTGCCACTATTGGTAGCTGAAGCCGAATCTTACTGGGAAACTGCAATTACCCCCATCTGAAAGAGATGGGAAATTTACACCCCAACTCCCATCAGCCACTGACTGAGACACATTCCTGAAGGAGTTAATTCCCTAGCACCCTGTCCTGCCAGTCACAAAGAGAGAAGAAACTCTGGAAACCAGAGGAAGCCCCTCAGGCAGAGATGTATTAATAGATGTTGGCACTTAGAAGTTGGACCATTCTGCATTGAGATGGTAAAATACAATTAGACATGGCCTGGGTACCAATAACGTATACTACAGGGGACCCACTCAAAACAAAAAAGGAATGTGATTGCCTCAGTAAGGGGGATGGGACCTGGGCAGCAAAACAAGTGAGAAATCACATTGCTTCTCTGTGCTAAACTAAACACCTGAATTTGTTTTAGTATAAAGCAAACACTAATTCCATTGTTCCTTGGGAGAAACTATGACATATATCATTGACCTAAATGCAGATGATCTTTGACTAATGAGTGAAGTGTTCTCTTCAGTAATATAAGTTGTATTTGAGCTGTCTCTGAGAACTACTGCATTTAGTTGGGGGAAGGTGTGATAAAGAGCAAAACTCATATCTTTTCTGTAAAGAATTAGACTTCATTGCATTCTCACTATCAGTCATGGAGGAAGCAAGTCCAATAAAGAATATGAGGACTTGGAAGTCTGCCTTTAAATTTAGCTAAGGTTCAGACTCATCTTTCTGAAACTGATGGCAGTAGGCCAGGCACACCGAGGAGGGGTGGCATGCCCCAGGGTACTCCTAGCAAAATGGAAAAATCCTCTGTGGGCCAAGGGCTAAACATAGAATCAGTCACATAATGACAAAAGTTAGCTAATTGCTTTTAGTGGTTTTTTTTTAACATCAGATACAGTAATGCATTATTATATTTAATACTCTCCATAGCTTTTTAAGGTAAATGTTATTTTTATTCCCATTTGTATGTTTTCTATTACTGCAGTGAAAATTACCACAAATTTAGCTACTTAAAACTTAGAAAGTTCCTCCTCTTACAGTTCTGTAGGTCAGATTGTCTAGGGGAGAATCTGTTTTCTTGCTCATTCATGTTGTTGGCAGAAATCAGTTCCTGGCAGTTATGACATTGAAATCCTGGTTTCCTCAGCTTCAGCTAAGGGCGGTTCCCAGCTTCTAGAGATCACATATTCTATGGCTTGGGGACTTCTTTTTCCATTTGCAAAGCCAGCACTAGGGGTTGAGTTCTGCTCACGCTTTGTATTTCTCCTGCCTCTTCCTCTGCTGCACCTTTATCAATGACTTCTTTCTTCCTCTTTCACTTTTAAGGGCCTATGTTATACACCGGGCCCATCCAGATAATCTAGGATAATTTCCCTATTTGAAGGCCCATAACCTCAATTCCATCTGCAAAGTTCCATTTGCTATGTAACATAACATAGTCACAGTTCACAGAGATAAGGGCATGGATATCTATGTGGGAAGGGCAGCTTTATTCTGCTCCCAAAGAGTCACGTCTGCCCCACATGCAAAATACCTGTGGTGTGGACTGTGTCATAATTGTCTTTATATCCCAAGAACCTGGAATATTCTTGACACTCAAGAAATTAATAAATAAGTGAATGATATTTTTAAATTCTTCCTTTGAGTATTGCCTTCCATGAAGCAATCTTCTTTCACCCTCTTAGCAGCGCTGGAAAGATTAACACACGGAGTCGCTGGTATTTATGTGTGAATTAATCAAATTGCTTCTTTTCACATAAGATGCCAAGGTGCTGAGGAGAAATAGAAGATCACACAAAAAAGGCACTAAAATGGAAGCGAACATGAAGGAAAACTATATCCTGGCTGAATTTTCCTAGGGCCTCCTTGAAAAAAGAAACTGAAGTGTTTTTAAATCAACATAGTTTCAATCTGTGGAAACTATACTGTTTTAGTATAAACCTTACTCCATCTCCAGGGATATAGAAGGAGAACATAAAATTCTTCTTTCCTTCCCTCATGACTTTTATATTCTCAACTACCCAAGCTGAAACCAAATTCTGTTGATTTTATTGCAAGAAGTCTACTGAACCTATCCTCTGTTTCCATTGTTTTTCTGCTAGTTGAAGTAATCTCACCTGGGTTATTAAACCAACCTCATAATTTGCATGTTTGCCTCAAATCCTCTTGCTTCTAATTTGACCCTCCCCACTATGACACAAACCCTAAATTATTATTGATCTGTAGGGGACAGTAAGTCCCCTACATACGAACCTTCAAGGTGCGAACTTTCAAAGATGAGAACACGCATTCGCATGTCCAATTACTTAAGTTAGTTCACGTGTCTGGCGTACATTGTCACGTGAGGGCATCCTCTACAAGTGGTTGTGATTTTGCGTACTTTTCTGTATAGTACTGTTGCTGTGCAAGAGAAGGAGCTTACTAATGAAGACCTGATTGAATTGGAGGCCCATAGAAAGGACGAAGAGAGACAAGAGGAAGAAGTAACTGAAGAACTGAAGAGATTCACAACGCAGGAAATGGCAGTTATTTGAAGAGGCACTATTAGTTTTTGAGGCACAGGACCCGAACGTAGAACAGTACATGATGGTTGCAGCAGCTGTTCAGAACGCAATCCAGCGCGACTGTGTCATCTATGATGAGAAAAAAGAGCTACTACCCAGACATCACTAGATCGTTTTTTCAAGAGGGTAGACAGAATTGAATCCAGCAAGGAACCAGAACCTGTGCCATCAACGTCAGCCGTGAGTGAAATTGCAGCTTGCCCTCCGTCTCCTATTATTGATGATCCTTCAGCATTACCATCTCCCACCTCCTCTCCCTCCTCCAGTCAGTAACTCTTCTTGCCTGTTCACTCGATGCCAGCCCCTGTATGCCAGCTGCTGTACTATACTGTAAGATTTTAAATGTTTTCTTTATTTTTTGTGTTTGTTTGTTTCTATGTATTATTTGTGTGAAAAGTATTATAAACCTATTACAGTATAGCACTATATAGCCAATTGTGTTAGTTGGGTACCTAGGCTAACTTTGTTGGATTTAACGAACAAATCGGACTTAAGAACACATTCTCAGAAAGGAACTCATTCGTATGTAGGGAACTTACTTGTATATCATCCCAGCTGAAAATCCTTCAATACTTCTCCAATTCCCTTATCATGCAATTCAAGCCCCTTCCAACCTCATTTCAACCCTACTTGGAGTTCAGGCTTTAGACACCAATAGACCTGGTCCAAAATTCCAGCCCCACTACTTATCTGTTAGGTGATATGGAGCAAGTCACTTAACCTCTCTAAATGTAACTTCCTTATTTATAGAAATGATATAGTACAGGGTTTTACCAAGAATTTGAGATATATGTCAAGCTCCTGGAACCCAGAAAATGCTTAATAAGTTGTAGTTATCATAGTAACCTTTATAGTCTCACTCCCTACACCACGCACTATGCACCTCAAACCCTAGCTGAACTGGTCTGACACTTGTGGTGCTCATAAAGATCCACATACTCTTATGGCTCCAAGCTTTTGTTCATGCAACTTCTTTTATTCTAAAATCTTTCTACTGATATTTTAAACCTGGCAGAAGTTTGCCGTCTCTCTGAAGATATCCTGCTCTTTCTTGGTCCATGGGACCAATCACTTCCACCTCCATGCTCCTACTGCACTTCTTTCAGACCATTGGCATTTGTCACCTGTGTCAAAACTTATTGTATGAGTAAATTTCTTCTCACCAGATGGTGAGTTTCCGGCAGCCAGGCCTGGTGTCTTACTCATTACGGTTTCATCACTCTCAGGTGCAATGCTGGACTCGTGGTTGGTGCTCAGCAAATATCTGTGGAATTAATTGATACTACATTACCTAAAGATAGTGTGTTGATGCTGGTCTGCAACACTTCACCCATGGCCAAAAAATTAATCTAGTCATTATTCATAGTGTTTATTATTACTATTATTACAAATAGTATTTTGGATTCTCTTTCTTAAAGTATCAATACAATAGGCTAAATATTCACCAATTATGACTTTCCTAGAGCTTTCTGCACAAGTGACTTCAATATTTTATTCATATTTTCTTCCCCAAACCAAATGCCCACATTAAAAATGTATGTATGTAAGTAAATATGAATAGTGGCATTCTTACGAACAATTCTATGATAAAAGGAAGTTAGATGGCAGAAGGATTTTGGTCAGAAAACACATTTTACAAGTAAGCTTCTAAGAGGTTATTTTAAACAACACTGAGGGGAAAAAATAATTTCAAACAGATGAAAAATACCTCCTCACTGTCCCTCTAATGGATGTACTTCAAAGAAAGCCAAGGGGAATTTTAAACTCCACATACATTTTATGAACATTCAAATGAATATCTGTGACTAATCTCAAGTGCATTTGAATAGAAAATAGAACAATTTTGATGTTCCAAGTTGAATTATTAAGTAAAAATATTCAGTTATCAGATAGTTAATTAAGTGGAACTGACTGTATTCATTAAAATATTTGTTCCAAACAAATGTATTTAACATTCAGATATTATGCAGAATAGGTGACAATTGCATATCTCCATGGAGATCAATAATGGGATTCAGATCATTGTGTAAAGAGTCTGCAAGTTTAATGCAGAGAGAATGTCATTATTATTTCTCTCTTAATGATGGTCATTATGCGCAAACACTGATTGAATTCCATTTGTTACCTTCATTTGAGCTGAGAGGAATAATTACAATTTAAGTGTCTCCATTAAAATTCATAAAAGAATATGAATGCAAAAATTATACTTGAAACTGACAAAATATACTTTAAGGATATAAATTGTGTTTTCTGATAGGCCTCTTAAAGTATTAAAAATAGCTTCATTTTAATAAGATGACATATAAAGTTCATGTGTTATCCTCACCTTTATGTTAATTTTAATGCTGCAATACATGACTAATAATAAAAAGTAAAGAAATTAACTTTCAAAAAGTAAAATCAATTAAACAATGTGCCAGTTATCACTCATACTTTTGAGGGTTGGGTCATAGTTATCCTTTTTTTAAAAGTGTTTTTAATTGCTGTATGATATTAAAAACATGTTCTGTCATTACATATATTGGTGATATCTTTTTACCACCTACCACTGTTGATAGCCAGTAGATCCAAGGAGTGGACTGATGTAAATTAAATGTGCTATGTTCTCTTTCATTTATTGGGCATATATTTTTTTGTCCTGTTTTGCACTGTTCCACATCTGTAACTTCAGGTGCTAATAGTTAGCAATTTATGAGCTACACCAATCCAGAGTTTTCAGTTAATTAACCAGCATTTTTCCCAGAGTGAAGTGAAACATACTAAGATGTCATGTGGGGTGCCATTGACCCTTAAAAGTCTTGCCTTTTAGTGGCCTAAGTGAGTTTGCTAAGTCTGATGACAGGAGGCTGAGTATTTGATGCCACAGAAGCCACAAGCAAAATGACAGCAGTGGAGTTGTAAGGCATTTATGCTGCTCATCAAGTTTGGAGAAGCATCTGAAGAGAAAGATGATGCTTTCCTTCTGTACCAGACATTCTTCTCTGACTCTACTTCAGAACTTCAAAAGTGCAGTGTCTTGAATTTAAAGTTTATTACAAAACTATATGTTTTTACACCATTAAGCAAGAACAAGGAAGCCCTAGAATTTTTGTGTGATGAAGGTCTTTATATCTTATCCACTTTCATCATTTTACCTATGAGAGAAGCAAGGGCTAGAGATGCTCGTGATTAAAATACTTTCAAATGTTAGTTAGTGGTAGACTGAGGTCCCTTGCTACTGGCTATGACATTCTTTATAAGTAGTATTTTTGGACATTACTATCTGTCAATATGTTCATATAAATTCACTTTTATTTTATTTTGTCATCTCCATATGGGATTTTTTTAAAAAACCCTGTTCAATTAGAGTATCATTTTTTTGAAGAAATATGAAAAATGATCACATTTGTTACTATGTTTATGATGGTTAAAATGGCTGTAAATGTAATAAAAATTACCTGTGCTACAATCGAAAACCATAAATTATAGTCCTCTAAATGTATGAATATTTTTAGGTTGCCTAATTAGATATATCCATAATTTCCTTGAGTTTCCATATTCCCAATCTTACCAACTGATCACTTTGAGGTAAAATGCAGAGATTAGAATTATACTGGGCAGTGTCTACTCACTGGCTATAGTACTTGGCAGTTTTGCATGAGATTCTGATTCTCCTGAATCAGAAGAAAAGACAGGGGAATAGTGGGGACTTATGGCAGGAGATTGACAAGATTCCCATGAAGCATCTGTCCTTGCTGAGGTAACTACAACCATTAAAAAAAATAGGAGAGGGGAGAGGAAGGGACAAAAGGGAGAGAGAAAAGAGAAGCGAAGAAACTTTAAAATAGTGGATTTAGAGATCAATGATTTTTTGCTGAAATAGCAGATAGGATACAAATGCTTGCATCACACCTCTCTTTATTCGTGAATTCTCTTTTAGAGACTAGAACCATCTGCAAACACAATATCAAGATAGCAACCAAACACAGACTAGTGGAAAGTATTAGAATTGAGGCTGGCATAAATCAGCAATGCTTATGGTACTATCATTTTAAATGCAGGGAAAAAAAGAAGGAAAAAAGACCTTTGTCCTTTTTAAAGAAACGAGTATAGTTACCTTAAAGAAGTAGAACAATGTTTAACAGGCTAATGTGTGAATGTAACCTAAGCTTTTGATTCTATCAGTACCTACTAATAGCAGTTCAGATCAACTGGGATTAAATCATAAGTATAAAAAAAGCATGAGGAAAATAGCTATCAATTGAATTTCTTAACTAGTTATTCTTGATTGACCTCACACTCGCTGTTTGAACTGCCGTTCCTCAGGTATGCAAATCTCACTGGATGCTTAAGCACAGTGCTTTCTAAATCTATGGTGAAACTTACACCAATCATTTCTGCAGCATGTTCAAGCTAATCAGATGCTATCCTCTGTCACGCCTTATTTCTCAGTTCTCTAACATGGCAAGGGAAGTTCTTGGCAACCATAATTTGTCCTTATAATTCTTTTGGAACTATTCAATGCATGCAACAGGAAGTGGACAGTTTCTGGAATGAGGAGTAGGCTTAATTGGTTAAAAGACTGAAATGGCTAAATTAAAATCAAGTCATATACTGCAGCCAGGAAGGAGAAAGGGGGAAAGTGTTCTTGTCCTATGTTATCTTCCCAGGTACTGCATTGAGGAGCGTGAGCTCCAAACATGAGAAATATGCCTTATGTTGATTATCACCCAGTGAAGTAAGAAACCATAAATAATCTAAAGTAAAAGGCATGAACTTCCCCACAAAGTCAAAGCTCCTCTTCATGCAAGGTGAACTGTTAAAGGGAAAAATACGTTTTCAGGGGCTGTTCACTTTATATAAGCATTGATGTGCCTGTGTCAAAATGCGAGTTTCCTGCCCTCAGCAGTCCTTGAGGAATAGATAAAATGACATATATAGATGGGCAGCCTGATCTCCAAACCATCTTTTCCCTGATGGATCTTGTGAGGGTGCAAGCTGTATTACTGCAGTAGGGCTAGCTTACTAGTTATTATTAGACATGCCGCACTATTGTTCAAATAATATTATACTGGAGACATTAATTTGCATCTACAAATGCAGTTCATTACGGTTTAAAGCAGTATGACTCTATTGAAGAGCTGGGTTCTTCCCTAGCACTACTGTGCATGGAAAGTCTGAGTTTCCATGAGCAATGCCAC